>NC_067132.1:22602075-22904032 GCF_021347895.1 Acanthochromis polyacanthus | reverse complement strand
CTGTCAGTTCGCTCACGACAGATTTTTAGATCTTGTCGTTGGAACTCTGTTGTAGAAACGTGGATGAGTCACAGCAAAAACAGTGATAGATAGATAGATAGATAGATAGATAGATAGATAGATAGATAGATAGATAGATAGATAGATAGATAGATAGATAGATAGATAGATAGATAGATAGATAGATAGATAGATAGATAGATAGATAGATAGATAGATAGATAGATAGATAGATAGATAGATATTTTATTAATCCCAAGGTAAATTCAACAGAGCTTAAACCTTAACTGGTTTGTTTCACTGGCAAGACTGCTGAAAAAAGTGCATGTAAAAGAAAAACTGCGGAGCTGATGTACTGATTGAATGGGTGAAGTCTCAGTATAATCCATCCCTGCAGTGTAAATCTGAACAAGATTTATATGTTTTTTTGAATGAGGAAACCAACCAGGGATGCACAGTGGTGGAGTGGTTAGCACTTTTGCCTTGCAACAAGAACATCCTGGTTTGAATCCCAGGGTGGGCCTGGGATCTTTCTGCGTGGAGTTTGTAGGTTCTCCCTGTGCATGCATGGGTTTTCTCCGGGCACTCCAGTTTCCTCCCACAGTCCAAAAACATGCTGAGGTTAATTGATTATTCTAAATTGGCCGTAGGTGTGAATGTGAGTGTGATTGTCTGTCTGTATATGTAGCCCTGTGACAGACTGGCGACCTGCCCAGGGTGTCCCCTGCCTTTGCCCGAGTCAGCTGGGATAGGCTCCAGTGACCCTAGTGAGGATAAAGTGATGTATAGAGAATGGATGGATGGAGGAAACCAACCAGTTTTACACTATTGTAAAAGATTGTCCAACTCCACCCTCAGCGCTGAGCCAGTCCTCTGAATCAGAAGACAGTGAATCCTAATTAATCTATTTAACCTTTACATGACCGGAAAGTCACTTGAGACTGAAATCTTTTTCGGGGGACACCTGGCCAAGAAGACGCTCGATTATAAAGTTAAAAACGATGATAAGATCAAGCATGGCAGCAGCAGACAGAGGGCAAAGGTAAAGCTCATTAAATCAACCAAGAGACTAAAGATACGCAAAACCTAATCCAGTTTAGGAATAGCAGTTCTGCTTTTGTCTGAGCAGACCACAGACCTCAGCATGATGCTCGACACAAAGAGCTAATTCTGACCTAATGGAAAGAGCAGAAATACGAGTCCTGGTTCTCCTGAAGTCTGTCACCAGCTTCTTCATTTTGCTGACGTTGAGCTGCAGACGGTTCAGCTCACACTAATCCACAAACATGTCCACCGGCTACTAACAAAGAGGATGTGCTTCTTCTGTCACATTTTCATTTCCCCCTTTCACAAAACCACTGCATTTATAAATCTGAAACGATCTCCATTGTTTAAAGAGCTTCCTGTCTGTGACCTCTGACCTTCATTTAGGACTTATTGTAACAAGTACAGCAAAATAAAAACTGCAATTAGTCAGTGCTTCATTCACAAATAGGCCTAACTAATACAAAAACAAGGTATAAAAATGGCTCAAGCAGATAAATAATAGATAAAACACTAGAATAAATTAATAAAACATCAAACCTCACCCTCACACAAGTGTACATATTCACTTCCAACATATTCTCATTATTGCACTTGTGATATTTTGCACTTATTTTATCGTTTTTGACTCTTTTTGTCGGTGTTTTCATAGACCTGATGACAAAGGTTTAAACAGTGAGTGGCTGGGGTGAGAAGTGTCTTTTAGGACGTTCAATCACCTCCTTGGTCTTTGAAGTGTTTGCTGCAATTCTTCCCTCAAAATGGATCCAAACAATGCCAACAAAAGGCCCTCTACAGCCTAACAGAGGCTCGTTATGGTGTCAAACATTCAGGTTTTTCCTTTAGTTTGCCACCCGCCTGTAGCTGAATTTTGGAACAAGTTTCAATTATTTCTTTGCAGGTTGTTCTTCAGAGCTGCAGTCTGACCACTAGAGGGCGAATTATATCACCTGCAAACCCCCAAAGGACAAATAAATCCAATTTGTTTCCCATTGATGGAAACAATAGTTAGAAATCTTGCTTTTTCTACATTATGTCATGCTACTTTTTGTTTCAAAAGCAAGATTTAAGTTCATTTAGAGTAATTTGATTTGATTAATCTAATTTCATTCTATATAAATCTGCTCTAAATGGCCTCTTCAGGGACCCTGCTGCTACATATTGTAGCCAACAGAGTCAACATTTAGGGAGTAACTCTGCATAATTTCACGATTTCCTGCAGTCGGTACTGCCAGCATGTTGTGAAACATCCTCTGAATGTCTGGCAGCTGAATGTTCTCAGAGCATCGATGCCCCGAGTCACCACAAAACCTCAACATGTTGATGAGGATAAATGTTAAAAGCAAACGGCCTCATGGATGAGCGTGACAGTGAGATGTCCTCTAATTTAATCTTCTGATAATGTAAAGCCATTTCTACTGTGGAATGCAATGAAATAAATGTTGCAGGAGGTTTAATAATGTGGGAACATTGTGAGGAAAATGAAGAACAAAAGGATGGTGTTGGTACCAGGTTTAGAGACAACACCTCTGTGCTAAAACTCTCATCTGGAAGCACATTTACTCAAAGGAGGCTCTGACTGTTGCAACGTTTGCTGGTCACAACTCTGTGCTTTGTTATCATGAATCCCACCCACTTAATCAGTACCAGTGCACAAACAGGCTGCACTAAACTTATTGTTTACTTTCAGCAGAGGAACCCCACAAAAGCCCTTTATTGTCCTGGAAAGCCCTGCAGTTAGCGGCGTCAGTAATAAAACTATCCTGACATTATAAAGGGGTTATATTGTAGCTGTAGGATTTAACTCAAAGTGCACTCGCAGGTACGAGCCCCTAAACATCTGACTTTAGTTACGGCTGCAAAGGAAAGCCATGACTGCTCATAAAATACTGTGTCAACTGTTAAAACCACCGCAGAGATGCCCTCAGGCAGCAGGCAGAGACACAAACAACTGTGTTTTGACAGGATGGTGCTCTACCAACTCCTCACATTATTGGTTGAAGTAAGCAAAGGAATTCAGGAATTTCACTAAAAACGAAACAGATACAAACAAACAGACTCTCACGGTGTTTGTTTTCCAAGCTCAAAAATAAACTTTCATGCTCAAGCAAAGGCTGCACAGCACACAGCAGCATGTTTTTAAGCAGTGAGATCACCTTTGATGAAGCCATACAGCACCAGTGTCTCTATGTTGTTGATTTCCAATCAATTAGAGGCTGAATTAATAGGAAATAATAATCAATTATTGGCAAATGTGCTCTTTTAGCTCTTTGTAAACTTGCTGTATCTAATAGCCTACATCTATTATTTTATATTTAGAGAGGTAAAATAGCACATAAATGGATTATTTTTCAAGGGAATACAAATGTTTCTGTACTTTTGTGCCTGTTTGGGGAAATATAAAATGTACCAATATTGCACAATGTCAGCTGGGTAATTCTTTTTTGAGAAAACAATTTTTTAAGTAAATTTTGTTTTTAACAGAATGCAAAAAGAAAAAGCCAACACCAGGCTGTCCAGTAATCAATTTAAAAAAAAATTGTCATGCAACATTTTAATCATTAACATCTTTTTCAGCCATTTTTTCTTCTTTTTCGGCCACAAATTGTATTTTCAGATTTGACACTATGCAACAACACAGAAAACAATAATAGTAGTAGTAGTAGTAATAATAATAATAATAATAATAATAATGATAATGAATAAAAGCAATAAATATTACAATAAAAATGTAAACCCAGAAAATAAGTAAAATCTTTATCTATATGGTTAAAATATTTTTCATGACTTAAAAAAATTGGAATAATTGCATGGATATATTTAACAATTTATGCAGTATTTATTAATATTTACCTATACCTATGTTACTTTTCAAATTTTCTAAATTAAATTAAAATGGCTTTAAATATATATATATATATATATATATATATATATATATATATATATATATATAAAATTAAAAATATATATTTTACTATATTAATTAAAAAAATAAGTGTGAATAAGTGTTTTTTAAATAAAAATTATAGAAAAATATTCTTTTTAAATGGGATCTGCTTTTTTCTTCAGAACAAATTAGAAAATTTATAATTAATGAAAATGTAGTGAATTTGTGTTAAAAGAAACATGAGCTGTTCGTCCACCAGGTGTCAGTATTGAACTACATACTATTACACTAAATCAGGGTTTATGTGTTTATTATGAATGTGATGGCAGTAATCAGAGCAGGGGTGAGTGACATAAGAACATTTATGAGATCAAACTACTCCGCAGTGTGACGCTGTTATGTAAAAATGAATCATGTGATTAAATTACATCAAACCCAGAGTCCACTTTAATGTAGTGTGTGTGTGTGTGTGTGTGTGTTTTGCTCGCATGTCAACACACTCCGCTGCGGGTCGCGTGCGGCCCTAAATGAAGCCCAGGTGGTTCTGACCTGCCGCTGACGTCACGGCCGGGGTGCCAGGCCCACGTGCGGCGGGCTCGAGCCTCTGGGGGGGTCGACGGCAGCCGGATTGCGCAGCTCAGAGGCGCAGTGAGTCCGCAGCGGAGACACCGATCCCAGCCCGCCGCCAGCCCCCCGGATTATAACCAGCAGCCTCACCCGAGCCTCGGCCGACCTTAACCCGGGACGCCTCCCACCGCGGATTCGGCGCCGTTTGATGTCACCTTGCGTCCCCCCTCCCTCCCCCTCCACGATGATTTGCGGGGAAGATGCGCCGCCAGTCTGAAATTTCCGCTGACCTTCGAATCCTCTCAGCAGCACCGAGGCGTTGTGAAGAAGAAGGAGAAGGAGACGGAGGAGGAGAAGCGCCGCCACCGGAGCGCCCCGGTTCACTTTTAATCCGCCTGATCTCGCTAGAAACGCAGGTGCCGTGACCGACTTCTAGCTTTGATTTTCCCTTCAATCAATCAAGACCGAGGCAGATGCCCCTCGCTCTGTCATCCCGGCTTGTACTATGGTGGAGTTTCCATCTCTCAGCCCTTACTGGCCTCTCATCCGCTTTCTGGTGCCTTTGGCGATCACCAATGTTGCCATCGACCTCGGGGAACAGGTAACGGCTCCGCTTTTGTTGCTGTTTTTCACGTTCAGGTCGGTATCAACACGGCTCGGCTCGGCTCTAGCTAGCAGCTTTAGCTAACAGCTGAATTTTGGTTTTTAGCGGCTTTTATTTCTCATTTTCCGCCTCTGGGTGTAAAAGTGTTCGGTGCGTCAGTGACGAGCATCAGTTTTTAATGGCTCCGGAAAGCACCGACACACTTTCACCGGGCTGACACGGAGCCTCTCGGCCCGGTTCGGTCAAATTTCGGGTCGTAGCCGGAGCTAGCTTAGCCGGTATGTGAAGACATCCATTAGGCTTCATATACATTATTTAGGAGCAGAGGAGGCGTATGGAGTCTCTCTCAGATGAAGGCCCTGTTTATTCTGTTTTTACCAAACACTAACGTCGTCACTGCTGTCGTGAACTGCACAGACTGTTAGCAGCACCTGTCAGTGAATCTAAATCATCTGTAACACACAGTAAAACTCAGAATTCACAGCATTTTCTGAGTGTTTGGCTCCAGTTATCATATTTTCCTGTTTGGACATTTCCTGTTTTTTTTTCTTTTTTCTTTTTGAGCCAGATGAGTGGTCTGGTGGCTGCTCAGTACTCAGGGGACTCTGGGCAGATAGTGCGAGTAAAAAAAAACACATTGAGGCTCGGAGATGTCAGGATTAAGCTTATGTAATGGCTCTGTTAGCTGGTATAAATAGCACACCATGCGTCCTGCAAAGGAAAGGGGCAGCTGTAGTAGTCATTTCTGAAGGTAAAAGTGTATTTAGGGAGAAAGGACTGTTGGTTTCTCCTTACTTAGCATTTTACACCAGACAAAGGTCCGATTCTTTTATTGTGTCTGTAAAAACACATGCAGGTAGGGCTGTAACTGAACATTTTTCCCCCTCAAATAGCTGTTTATGCTTTAAAATGTCCAAATATTTTGCACACAATCCACAGATAATCAGTTAAATGTCATAGAGGAATACACAAACCAGACACTATACACATTTTTTCCCTCAAATTACTCAGACCGACAGTGAATTGGTTAATCGCTGTCAGGTGTTCGTTTCAGCTGAGGACAGTTGAGGGCTGTGCTGGAGGAGTATTTTCAGTCCGCTCAGAGATAAACTTGGACTAAATCATGGTCATGTGGGTCAAGCTGAACTTCTCTTTCCCTCTCCTGTGCTGTCTCACCTCTCCCTCTGTTCTCACGCCCTCTGTCACATCTCTTCCAGGCCCTCAACCGGGGCATAGCCACAGTCAAGGAGGATGCCGTGGAAATGCTGGCCAGCTATGGCCTGGCCTACTCCCTGATGAAGTTCTTCACCGGACCCATGAGCGACTTCAAGAATGTGGGCCTGGTGTTTGTCAACAGCAAGCGGGACCGGAGGAAGGCTGTGCTGTGCATGGTGGCGGCCGGGGTCATCGCATTCGTCCTGCATATCTTGATAGGTGTGTGTTTACGGGTTGTTTGTGAGCACATGATGACACGCTGTGCTTAAACCGCGTCCTGTAGAAATGTTTTGGTGTTTGTGGTGAACCAAAAGTTTCACTGCTGCAGCACCTTCTTTCAAAAACAGATCACCGCCTTCACCTCAGCTCACCGGCGTTTTTTTCCCTTCTTTTCTTTCTATAGCTTACACAGATTTAGGATACTACATTATTAATAAGCTCCACCATGTGGATGATTCTGTGGGACACAAGACAAGAAGGGCATTCCTATACCTGGCTGCATTCCCTTTGCTGGATGCAATGGTGAGTATACAGGATTATTCTATCAGATAATTTATCATGCAGGCTTGGATTGGAACACCTGACCGAGAAATAGACGGTTTTTAATCCTCTGTTCGTGCTGTTTTCAAGTGACACTTCCATTATAGAGGCTGTCAGCCAGCTGTGGTTGAGAAAATGGGGCTTTTGTTTTTAGCGTTTGTGCTCTGAGCGCTTTGTGTCTTGGACTAACCTCTCTGTCCATTGTTCTGCTTTGTAGGCATGGATTCATGCAGGGATACTGCTCAAGCACAAGTTCAGCGTCATAGTAGGCTCAGCCTCCATCTCCGATGTTGTGGCCCAGGTAATGAGATCCGTTCACTGGACTCTGGTTCGATACAGAAGAGTTGAATTCGTTCTGAAGCCAGTTTTGCCGTCTCTTATTCCTGCAGATCGTGTTCGTGGCCATTCTGCTCCACAGCAACCTGGAGTGTGTGGAGCCTTTACTCATCCCAATCCTTTCCCTGTATATGGGTGCCTTGGTCCGTTTCAGCATCGTGGGTTTAGGTTACTACTGTAACATTCACGACAACATCCCAGACTCCAGTGGGCTCGATGTGGGGGTACGTGCTGGCCTTTTTCTTGTTGAACTTGTCACAGGAAAGAAAATTAGATGGAATGAAATGAGGATTTTTGTCTAGTTCAGGGGTGTCAAACATAGGGCCCGAGGGCCAAAACCGGTCCTCCAGAAGGTCCAATCCAGCCGGCAGGACGACTTTGTAAAGTGTAAAAATTCCAGAGAAGACATTAACTGCAGATTGTAAATTTGTAATAATGACAAGCTGTTTTGATCATAAAGTAAAATACTAGATTGCTGATTGTTTTGTAATTTTGTGACTCGTTTTTGTAACATTTTGTCTTGTCTTTGTTGTTTTTTGTCTGATGTTTGTCGTCTGTCCCAAGTTTTTGTCGCTTTTTTCTTATTTTTGTCGTTTTCTGTTTCCTTTTTGTCTCACTGGTATTTTTTTGTATATTTTTTGGTTGTTTTGTCATTTTTTTGTCTCATTTCTGTCCATTTTTTTGTCGCTTTGTAATTTTTTTGTCTAGTTTTTGGTCTCTTTTTTGTTTTTTGTGCCATTTGTCTCATTTTTAATTTTTTTGTCTAATTTTTGACATTTAGTCTAATTTTTGTAATATTTTGTCTTGTCTTTGTTTTTTTTGTCTTTTTTGTCTCACTTTTGTCATTTGTCCCCAAGTTTTTGTCGCTTTGTTTCTCATTTTTGTTATGTTCTCGTTTTTGTCTCACTTGTATTTTTGGTTGTTTTGTCATTTTTTTGTGTCATTTCTGTCAATTTTTTGTTGCTTTGTAATTTTTCTGTCTAATAACTTTCTGTCTAATTTTTGGTCTCTTTTGTTTTGTGTCATTTGTCTCATTTTTGTAATATTTTCTCCTGTTTTTGTCTTTTTGTGTGACTTTTGTCGTTTGTCTCATGTTTTGTTTCTCGTTTTTGTCATTTTGTGTTTCCTTTTTGTCTGGCTTGTGTTTTTTGTCATTTTGTTTCTTTTTTTTGTCATTTTTTGTCGTGTGTGTCCATTTTTGTCTCTTTTTGTTTTATGTGGTTTGTCTCATTTTTGTAATATTTTGTCTGTTTTATTTTTGTCCGACTCGTCGTTTTGATTATAAATTACAGGACTGTATTTTTCAGTTCCAGATGAAATGGAATTTATTTTTCTTAATACATTTCAGGTTGTTCATAATGTTTTGTAAAAACAAAATTCTTTAAATGTGAACATTTTCAGAATGTACTTTTTTGCACTAAACGAACTAAATTTGGAGTTGTGGTTATTTCTAGGTTATTATATTGTCATCTTACTAATGTGGCCCCTGAACTAAAATGGGTTTGACACCGCTGGTCTAGTTGAAGTGATCCAAAGGGACAATGTTAGCTGAATTTTGTCATAATAAAATAAGTGCATTCTTCTGGAGCAAGAGGGATTTATCGGGTGTGCTTTGGTGCCTGCAGGGTGATGCCACCATCAAAAAGATGCTGAGTTTCTGGTGGCCCCTGGCCCTCATCCTGGCCACTCAGCGCATCAGTCGACCCATCGTCAACCTCTTTGTTTCTCGCGACCTCAAGGGGACGAGCGACGCCACAGAGGTGGGTGTATGAGGAAACTGAATTCCACCACTCAGTCACTTCTTGCAGTAGCTAACTTCCAAGTTTCATTGAGAAAGAGCGAGGTTTTATTTTCCCATGTAATCTGGCTTTTATTAGTAAAGCTGCCACAAATCACCTAATAGTAATATGAGCAGTATTTGAGACATACAGGACCATTAACAGAGAGTTTACAGCTATGTGGAGCCAGTGGACTAATTTTCCCCTCAAGTTATTGCAGATGAAACGCCAGATGCTAACAGACTCCCTCTGGAGCTTTCTGGCTTACAGAGACCCTAACTACTAGAGACAATACAACGCTGTTTACCAGAATGAACTGGAAATCATTGACAACACTGGCTGCCAGTGGTTTGGGTGATTCACCATGTACATGTGAAACTCAGGGCATGATTACACTGGGTGAAAACATTCCTACATGGCTGCGCTGTTGCTGCGTAAAGCCTGACATGGCCCATTGTTGTCGGGGACACAATAACAAGCGCAAGGCTGTTCTACAATCATAAACTTGTGAAAAAAGGCACACCGCTGGGAAAGCGAGAGTTGCGTGTTGCTTTCATGTCGGCTATTGTTAGGCACTTGTTATTAATTTAGCTGTGTGCGGTGCGAGTGGTATTTGCAGCATTAAAGTGGTGGCGTGCCGATGACTTATGGCTGCCGTGTCTTTGTCATTCCAGGCTGTGGCTGTTCTCACAGCTACATACCCTGTAGGTCACATGCCCTACGGCTGGCTGACTGAGCTGAGGGCAGTGTACCCTGCCTTTGACAAGGTAAACTACACGTTCCCCGCCGGGGTTTACTGAAGTAATAAAGCATGTTGATTTTTGTCCACGTCACTAACGAGCTTCTCTTATTGACAGAACAATCCGAGCAACAAGCTGAATGCTGGCAGCCCCGTCACCAAGTTGCATATTAAAAAGTTTACATTCTGCTGTCTGGCGCTGTCACTCACGGTAAGAGGAGGATGAATCTTTTATTTTTTATTTGTTTTTACATGAATTTTGCAGTTATGCTCCAAAACTGTGGCTTGTTTATGTGGCCGGTGTCAAACGGTCATCTTTGTCGCTAAAATGATCAGACAAGCAACAGAAAATGATCAGATTTACTAATCAGTTTGGTCAAAATGTTTTGCTTCTACCTTCTCAATTATAAAGGATCTGCAGCTCTTTTTCTTTCTTGTGTTCATCAGACAAAACAAGAAATTTAACCCTCGTGTCGTCCTGCGGGCCAAATTGACTCGTTTTATAGTTTGAAAATGTGGGGAAAAAAATATATTTTCACAATGACACTTCTGATGTCTATATTTTCAACATTTTTGGGAAATTTTTGAATATTTTTTTAGTGGAGGAAAAAAAGAAATGGTAAAAAAATGTTTCTTTAAGAACATTCAGAAGAAAAAAAAATCAACCAAAATCCAGCGAATTTCACTGGATTTTTTTTTTATTTTTTTTTTTTGTGAATGTTCTTCAAGAAAATATTGGAAGTTTTACTGATATATATGCAATCACTTTAGATATTTTTAGGATTTTTGGGCAGATTTTTACTAATTTCTTGAAAATATTTGCAAGAATTTCCTTGTCAAATTTGTGGGATTTTTTAAAATAAAACTTTTAAGGGAAACTTTTCAGGAATTATTGGAATTTTCTTCCTGAAGGTTTTTGCAAATTTTTAGAAATTTGGGGAATTTTTTTGCTGAATTTTTGGATTTCTTTCAGGAAAGGAAACAATATTTTTTGGTGCCCGTAAATGAAGACATCAGGAGGGTTAAAGACGTGAGGCCAATTCAACATACTCAGTAAAAGGTTGCTAAAATAAGAAAAAAAGTTCCTCTTTTGTAGTTCCAGGTGTTACTGTATGTGAGTGTTTGGGGACACTGTATCCTCCCATTGTTACCTGATACAGTGTTCATGCAGTTCCGGTGTCATAATGTTCAGCCCCACTCCTGCACAGTATTAGTTTACAGTCTAAGGTGTCCATCTCTGCCACAGCTGTTCAGTAATGTCCTAACCTCGTATCCGAAGCAATTATTTTTGTTTCTACAACACAAAAACCCACTTTCACTGCAGAAACGTGTCTCTTCATGGCAGTAATTGCATTCCGGCTTGTTTTCGGGCTGTTGAACATGGCGATGTAAATTAGATTCAAAGTGTAAAAGCAGCTCATCAGCACACAGAGCATGTTTCCACGAATACAAAACTGGCATGTGCTTTGTTTACCTTTTTGCACTAATCCTGCTCCATGGCAGATGAGAACATAATGTATGTGGGCCAGAGTTCATCCCTGAGACTGACTGAACCGGTCCGGTGTTATGCAGAAACAGGTTTGACACAGTTTTTTGCAAAACTCTCTGAAGGCAGCACTGTCAGAGGTTTTCTACTAAATCATCTCTGGACCTGACAGAACAAATATTTAAAGTTCTTAAAGAAGATTACATGTTTAGGATAATTGCCGTTACTGTACACAAGTGATGCGGGCTCACGGTTAGCTGTGGGCGGACTGAATGTACTTTTCCTGTGTTGGTTTCAGGTTGCAGGCAGAGAGGGAGACGCATTAGGGTGGAATTCGTCAAGAGGCAGAAGGGATTTTATCCCTTCCGACACTCCCACCCATGCTTAATAAAACAGGCATTCACATAAAACATATTGTTAGCAGATTCCAAAAGCCCCCTTACAGGTATATTACTCTGCTAAGTGCTGCAGTCACATTGTGTACACTGCTGTTGAGGGATGTTGGTGTTTTTTTCAGCTAAATTCTGGGATAATTAGGCCAGTAGATCAGCAAGAACACAGTGTGACCCAGTCTTTCTCATCGCATCTGCCTTCCAGTGAGCGTTGATGTAACGAGCGATTCTTCTGTCAGCTGCCTTTGCCCCAGTTTGCTGTCTCAACTGCTCGGATAAGAAAAACAGGAAGTTTGTGGCAAAGGTTGGGTCTTTTAGGAGGAGGAGGAGGAGGAGAATGGCACACCAGATGTGGAATCCCAAAGTTGTAAACATGTACACGAGGGTGTGTGCAGGCGGATAGGTACAGGCTGCAAACAAAACAAGCCCTCGTGCTCGGACTTGTTCTGGGTTCACATCAGGGAAGGGCAGCGTCAGAAAAACAGCAGAGGAGGAAGTGCATTTCAGCAGAGACACGATCTGTAACAAATCAATCCAGCAGTGAGTGTGAATGCGTCACCTTGTTTAGAGAAACCACGGCTGAGTCAGGGGAGACGGCGGCTTCAGCTTGAGCCCTAAAAATTAGTTATTGCTAATGTAATGATAGCTGGTGAGGTGATACTGAATGAAATCATCAGCTACAAGTAATGTGTTCTTAACCCTCGAGTCGTCCTGTGGGTCAAAATTAACCCGTTTGAAAGTGTGGAAAAAATATGTATTTTCACAGTGAAACTTCTGATGTCCACATTTTCAACATTTTTGGGAAATCTTTGAACATTTTTTGGTGGAAAAAATGAAATGTTAAAAATGTGTCTTTAAGAACATTCACATAAAACTTATGTGAATGTTCTTAAAGAAAATGAGAAGTTTTACTGATATATATGTAATCACTTTGGATAGTTTTGATTTTTTTGGAAGATTTTTACTCATTTTTTGAAAATATTTACTAGAATTTTCTTGCCAAATTTGGGGGATTTTTAAAAAAAAATAAAACTTTGAAGGAATTATTGGAATTTTCTTCCTGAAGGTTTTGCAAATTTTCAGGAATTTGGGGAATTTTTTTTCCGAATTTTTTGATTTTTTTCAGACAGGGAAACAGTATTTTTTGCTCTCCGTAAATGAGGACAACAGGAGGGTTAAATGCAAAGTGCCAGATATCCAGCGGCTGAAACGTTGACGAGTAAATCATCAGCATGTTGCTCACAGCTGAAACTAAATCAGCAACACTTCAGGAGTCAGTGAATCCTGCAGAAGTGCTCCTTAAACTGGAGTATGACGAACACTTGCAGCTTTTAGCAACAGATTGAGTCACATGCAGCAAGACTTTGATGAGCATCAAGCATTAAAACATCCAGCAGCACCTTCAGGAAACTCCTTTTCTGGATCTCAATGCAAAAACAAACAAAGTGATGTTTAATTCAGGCTCAGATCAGACACTTTGAACACGTGTTGACGCCCACCGACGTTCTGATCGCACAAGTTTTTTTGTGAATGTTCTCAAAGAAAATATTAGAAGTTTTACTAATATATGTAATTGCTTTAGATATTTTTAGGATTTTTTTGGGAAGATTTTTACTCATTTTTTGAAAATATTTACAAGAATTTTCTTGACAAATTTGTGGGATTTTTTTAAAATAAAACTTTTAAGGGAAACTTAAGGAATTATTGGAATTTTCTTCCCGAAGGTTTTGTAAATTTTCAGAAATGTATTGAATTTTTTTTGATGAATTCTTAGATTTTTTTCAGACAGGGAAACAATATTTTTGTTGCCTGTAAATGAGCACAACAGGAGGGTTAAAGTTACAAACTACCTCTAAGGCTGTGGGGCAATTCATCAAGAGTGAGATGATGAAAATAGTGTATATCTGTCTAGTATTGTGCCTTATCAAATCTCATTTCCTCTTTTTTTCTATTATTTTTTTAGTTAATTTCTGTGGCCGAGCCTTTTGTCCAAAGTAAATTAATCCAGTCGACCAAAGAGAGGCCTTTGAGATGAAGCGTTCCACCTCTCATAACTGCCACAATCTTGATGAAACATAGAAAATTGCATTTTCTGATGATAAATGGGGACAGATAAGAAGATGGAGGGGCTCTGCTGGTCATTTATCTGCACATCATCCAGAGTAAAAGCCGCTCTGTAGAAACAGCTGGTTAGTGGAAAACTAGTGGAGTGACGGGTTGTTTGTGGCTCTTTAAGACCAGCTGTACGGCTGCATATTTGTAGAAATGTTTCCTAACGTGCAGGTGCTACAGAAGTGAAGTGGACAGATGAGGATGTGCCTCAGATGAGACATAATTGTGATGCTATATAGTGAGAAGCGACATGATGGATGAAGCGTCCTCAGCGGAAGTTAGTCTGTCATCAGTCGCAAGGTCTAGATTTGTCGCTGAGCCGAGCCGAATGCTGACGTCGCACAGAACAGACGGACTGACCGGATTCATCGTCTGTGAGACTGAGCTTTATCGGTATGACGGATAGAGCTGCTGTAAAGGAAAATGTGAGGAGTATTAGATCCTTACGGTTTCCCCCTGTGTTTAGGAAGTGACCCCAGGGCTTTTTTCTCCTCATCACGCCGTTTTTTTTTAACCACCGAGGTCAGACAAGAGTTTGGTGGTTCATTGTGTTAAAGGCTGCCGACAAGTTCAGCAAAAGGAGAAGAGTTGTTGCTGAGGCCAGTGTTTCTATCAACAACAGCAGTGACCTTGCAGTGGAATGACTGGTCTGGAGCCAGACGGGGAGAGTTTTGTTTTGGGTTTTTTTCTTTTGGGAAAGGAAATCTGACACTTGAGTGAACATTTTTCATTCTTAAACTGTAGATATATAGAGAGAGCAGCCTGCAGCTTTGAACTTGAGACGGCTTTTTGAGTGGCTGTTAAAACAATACAGTTACCAGGATGAGTCTGTGATGCTGTGGAATGTGTTTTTTTTTATTTCTGATATGACATTAAATGTTTGTTAATCAAGGAAACTTTTCTATTGGATGTAGACTGCAGGTGAAGACAAGCCTGAAATTATTCATACCCCTAGCAAATTTTGACTTAAAGTTATTTTTAAATGTTAACAAAAGCTGATAAATTATTTTTTCCACAATGGTGCCTCTTGTACATCATCTTATCTTTTGGGAAACACCTGTGTCATTTCCAATCAATAAAAAACTTTCTAGTTGAATAAAAGTAACTTTAAGTCAAATTTGCTAGGGGTATGAATAGTTTCAGGCTTGACTGTATAAGGCAGCATAAACCTTCATTGAAGTGGCTTCGTTAAATGTTTTACACATTGTTAATTAAGACAGAACTTTTCAGCATCTTTCGTTCAGTGCTGATGGGCTGCAAGTCATGATGTGGAACCAGAGTGTTCAAAAGCTGTGGGACTACTTGAGAGAAGCCAAAGTTGTGTGTTTTCAAATTAATTTATTTTGAAGAGAATTGACAAAACACCAAAAAAAAAGCAAAACAGAATTCATCAGGTGGTTATCAAAAATGAGAACTAGTTCTCAACTGACTTAGCTGGTAAAATAAAGGTAAAATAAATCAATTGGGAAACATGCTGAACGTAGGATGCAATAAACAGCCAGTCAGATTGTCATGTTCTGGTTCGATAGCGAGATTTCCAGTGGGTGGAAATGATATTTCATGCTGAACTATGAGTGTTTTCAGAACATGTTCGGGTTAAAATGTGGGCTACCATGTAAACGTGTGACAGAGGGAAGTCATCAGCTGACAGGAGGTTCAGCCACTAGAATGACTGGAAGCTGTTAGGATTACGTTGCTGTTTTGCATTAGAGCCAGATTTGAAGGATGAGGAGTAGCAGGCTTTTAATTACTTCCAGACTCTGAACTAATAGCTACTTAAGCCTTCCTGAAGACCTGAGGGAAGCAAGATCCTATCAGTTAAACCTGGCTTGTAATAGATTTTTATGTGTCGATTTACTCATACGTTTTAGCCCGTTCTATCTCTTTTGTACACTTATTTAAAAATATTATTGTCTAGTTTTGCTACACTGACTTGTCGTCTTGTCCTGCCTCTGGTGTTTCCTCATTGCAAATTTATGGGATTTATTTCTGAAAGCGATTCCTCAGTGTGTGCTCAGTCCCTGTGTTGATCGAGGCCTCCGTTTCTAACTGATTTATTGCTCTGTGTGTGGCTGGAAAGTGCAGTACAAATAAAATGTGACTCAAGAAATGATGCAGTGATGAGGGAAGATACAGAGAACTGTGGACAAGATGATGACATGAGGAGGGCTGAGTGTGACGGCTGATGCTGCAGCGCTGCCCTTTATTTAACCCTCGAGTCGTCCTGAGGGTCAAAATTGACCGTTTTGAAGTTTGAAAATGTGGAGAAAAAAATTCACAGTGAAACTTCTGATGTCCACATTTTCAACATTTTTTGGTGGAAAAAAGAAATTTTAGTAATGTTTTTTTTAAGAACATTCACCTAAAAATCAACCAAAGTCCGGCGAATTTTGATTTTGGTTGATTTTTATGTGAATGTTCTGACAGAAAATATTAGAAGTTTTACTGATATATATGTAATCGTTTTAGATATATTTAGGATATTTTTGGAAGATTTTTACTTTTTTTCTTTTTAATATTTACAAGAATTTTCTTGCCAAATTTGGGAGATTTTTTTAAGGTCAAATTTTTAAGGAATTATTGGAATTTTCTTCCTGAAGGTTTTGCAAATTTTCAGAAATTTGGGGAATTTTTTTGCTGAATTTTTTGGATTTTTTTTCAGACAGGGAAACAGTATTTTTTTGCTCTCCGTAAATGAGGACAACAGGAGGGTTAAATGCAAAATGCCAGATATCCAGCGGCTGAAACGTTGACGATCAAATCATCAGCGTGTTGCTCACAGCTGAAACTAAATCAGCAACACTTCAGGAGTCAGTGAATCCTGCAGAAGTGCTCCTTAAACTGGAGTATGACGAACACTTGCAGCTTTTAGCAACAGATTGAGTCACATGCATCAAGCATTAAAACATCCAGCAGCACCTTCAGGAAACTCCTTTTCTGGATCTCAATGCAAAAACAAACAAAGTGATGTTTAATTCAGGCTCAGATCAGACACTTTGAACACGTGTTGACGCCCACCGACGTTCTGATCGCACGCCATTAGCTTTGAGAGTCTATGGCGATGCTGCACGTGCCTCGCCAACTGCTTCCAGAAACAATAACATTGTCCGTCATGTGTTTGTCCCCTCGCTGGCTTTATGTGAGCTTCAAAGGCTCGCATTCAGCCCCCAAACCCTTGAGCTAATGAAGTAATGAAATCCAATGAGGCGCGACCGACGATTCTATTGTGATGCAGCGAACGCAACCAAATTAATTTGCTTTTTTGTTCGTTCCAGCTTTGCTTTGTGGTGTTTTGGACGCCTCATGTGTCCGAGAAGATCCTGGTTGATGTCATTGGGGTGGAGTACGCTTTCGCTGAGCTGTGCGTGGTCCCGCTCAGAATCTTCTCCTTTTTTCCTTTGCCAGGTAAGACGGGCGATTATTGTTGGACATCAGAGTCCAGCTGGATTCTGTTTCCTTCCTGCTGTAGCTTTAACTGCAGCTCTGACCAGTGGGGTGATGTTTCCTCTTTTTGTGTGTGTTTGCAGTGACTGTTCGGGCTCATTTGACTGGGTGGCTCATGACCCTGAAAAAGACCTTTGTGTTGGCCCCCAGCTCGGTTCTCCGCATCATTGTCCTCATCACCAGTCTGGTTGTGCTGCCTTATATGGGGTAAGTCAACACTTCAGAGAGCACTGAGGACCACACAGGTCAGCGCTGTGACTCAGGATTACTGCAGTGTAGTACAGAGCTGTGGCACAAATGATTTCCTGTTCTAACACAGAATCATGACAGATTCACCTCTACACAAAACAATGAATTTAAAGGCTTTACTTTAGCGCTCTCCTTTGTGTTTCAGGGTTCACGGGGCCACACTCGGGGTTGGATCCCTCTTAGCCGGGTTCATAGGGGAGTCAACAATGGTTGCCATAGCAGCCTGCTATGTTTATCGACAACAGGTGAGAATACCTGGGTCCATGCAAACATGACAATACACACCTTAGTATGTGGCTCAGTAACCAGCCTTTTTGATAGCTGTGAATCAGAAATAATTCATCTGTTTAGTGCGAATAAGGAAAGTAATGAACATCGACTTTTTTCTTTACAGCTAGTTTATATTTAGGCTGTGAAAACCCTATACGTGGCCATCTATAATGCTTAAAATCGCATTTAAAGGATAAAAATGGCATCACACAGACCATAAAGAGCAGCTTGAACAATGTGCTTCCTGTTCTGTAACTCTGTGTCTCTGATTGTCAGAACAGTTTTTTTCTCCATTTATTTCACAAACGCGTCCATTGAAAGGAAAGTCATTTTCACAAAAACTGCCTTGTTACTTCCAACAGACTGTTCAAGCGACAAGCAGAACCATTTTCATGCAGAATGTTAGTCATTACTGTTTTATGCCGTATTCTATTCAGGCCTTTGTGAGGTTCTCATAAAGAACAAGATTTCAAAGCTCAAGAAACTTCAAATGGATCCTCCATTGTCCCAAAATAACTCATTTTTTGACAGTTTTGTATTTGGGTACAACCTGCACCTTCTTAACTACTTTTCACCACTTTTTAAAGATTCACTGAACAGTTTCGGAAATATGTGTTTTTTTCATAATTTAACTTATTTTATTGAGCTGCAACCATCAAACTGTTAGCTTAGCATAAAACACTGGAAACAAAAGGAAACAGCTAGCCTTCCCCTGTTGAAAGTGAACAAAATCTGCCTAGCAACATCTTTACACCTTACAAATTGATACGTTGCAGTTAGTTTAAACGAAAGACACTTGTGCTTCAAACAAAAAGGATGCGTACCCAATGAAGGATCTAGGATCCCTGACCATCACTATACACACCAGTGAGCAGTGGTTCCCAACACGTCTCTGGGGCTCATTGGATGGAAACCTCCCTTCAACGGTGTGTCACCTATTTAGTCCCACAACACCTCCAGGAGGCGAGGCGGTGAACTCTGGTGTCCCAGTTCACACTGCTCCTACACAATCCAAACAGCACTGCCACGTTCATCTGACCCAGGCCCGTTTAGGAGATGCACCAGGTAGTGACCAGTGCTAACATACCAGTTAGCTAGTCCAAGATGCTGAATACCTAGTGCCAACTGCTAAAAAGTAACAAAGAAACTATATTTAAACCCCTCTAAATGCTAATGCTAGCTGCAAGACTACTACCCTGTCCAAAGCAAACTTACCACAGACAAAGAAACTGTACAAGCCAGCTCACCAAATTTGCTAGTGCTGCATGTTAATGCTAACTGCTAATTGCTAAAATACATTACTACTTCAGCCAAGCTCACCACAGACGGAGACTATACAAGCAGACTTCATCTAGGATGCACGTACCAATTGCTAATGCTACCTAACAAGAAAAACAAACAAACAGGAAACAAAAAAAGACAAAGACACAGCCTCTACCTTACACCACAGACTTACCTGAGATGGCCACATGGTCCCAGAGAGGCTCTAACAGGCCCCGCCCCCACCTTATCTACACTTCCTGTTCCTGATCTCTGCCCATTGGGAGAGGCAAAAGAAGGCGAGGAAAGCTTAAGCTTGAACATGAAGCAAAATGACAATAACATGAGACAAACAACAAAAGTCAGACAAAAAAAACATCAAAGTATCACAAAAATGAGACACAAAATGGCAAAAGAACCACGAGCAATCTAGTATTTTACTTTATGATCAAAACAAATTGTCAAGGTCTACAAATTATTTTAAATTTATACTTTTAGAAATTTACAATTTGCAGTTAATGTCTTCTCTGTAATTTTTACTCTTTACAAAGTCAACTTGAGGGCCACATTGGACCCTCTGGAGGGCCGATTTTGGCCCGCGGGCCGCATGTTTGACACCCCTGTACTAGAGGAACCACCTGTGTGCATATTTGAGTTTTTTTTTTTTTTTTTACTTTAAAGCTCCCCAAATGAAGTGATGTTCCTCTAAAGCCCCCCTCTTCTAATGTGTTCTCTGTTCTAATTTGTAATAAGTTAGTATTAGAATTGGTTCTTATGGTTCTTAAGTTCAGGATGCTCTGTTTTGTTGTATGTTGACATGAGGACTGGATTACTCACAGACTGTCTTCTTTTTAGATTAGCATCATTAATCTTTTCAGTTCCAGCTCACAGAATGTTCTTTTCTTCCTCTCTGCTCTGCCACAGAAAAACAGCGAGATGTCCAACGAGCTGGTGGTGGAGGGCGAGGACTCGGCCCCGATGAGCGAGGTCTGCTCCAGGACTCAGATGGACGCCATCGAGGAGCTCCAGGAGGAGGAGGAGGAGCAGGAGTGACCCGGCAGCAGGGAGGGAGGGGAGGTGAAGCCGACCTCTACGTGGAACTTTGCTGAAGAGGAGACCGCCGGGTGTTTCGGTGCTGGAGAGGGGAGGGAGGACCTGAGAGTGGTTTGGTTTCAGAGGTTCTCCTGACAGAACTGAGGTCTTCGTCACGTCGACCGACACCATTAAAACGCACACTGTAAAGAAAGCCATGCACCTCCAAGTGTTCATCCATCTGTGTAAATACGTCTTCCGACCTTTTCAACGGTTCTCATAGTTCTGCATCATCATCACATCAGCGGGTGTATTAACAGTTTTCATGTGTTTACCGGTAAACAAGGGAAAAATCGACACGGGAGAAGCTCTTCCTCCTCAGCGGCAAGAATGACACGTCTCGAGTGGTAGTGGAGTTGCCAAAATACCGAGTTCATTATGTTATTTTATCCAGATTAAGCGGCAAGGCCTTGCTTGAATTCAAATATAGACATGTTGTGGGACTTGTTGGGTTGTGCAATCGTATTTTACATACAACGGTGTACAGATTATTGTCGTTTTCTATAGGTAATGCATTGTGTATATTTAATTGCCCAGAGGGGTCGGGAATCCCTCGTTATATCACTGCGTGTTACAGAATACAGTTATGATTGTTCACTTTCCATGCAGTCTGGGAGTCGATCTACTTTTGTTTTGCCAAGCATTTCCCTGGTAGTATTCAGGCTGTCGTATGTACTGTATATACTGTATAGGCATTCTTATTTGGCAAAATAAATTGCTTTATTATTAACCCCTTTTGCTCAACTGGAATTGGATTTACCCCCTCGCTTTTGGGGGTAGGGCTGCAGCTAACATTTTTATTCATTCAGGAGTTATTTTCCCAAATAACTGATGAGTTGTTTTACCGATAAAATGTCAGAAAATAGTGAAAAATGGCCAAGAGTACGGCTCGATTGTCTTCATCTACAACCCAAACCTGTTCAATTTACTATTTAAAAAGCAAAAGTAAGAATATTTGTCCTCCTTTTTTAAAAAAAAAAATGACTCCATTAAAAATTTAATAGCTCACAGCTGATCAAATCATCATTGCAGCTCTAGTTTGAGGTCCAATAACCACTGAAATATTAACCAGTTTTTAACAAATTGTAGGAAATTACTCAACCTGCTTCCCTCTGCCACAAACTGAGCTTTTGTTGCACATTTGTTGAAGGTGGCAAAGTACAAAATAGGCAACACTGCCCTGTTATTACAGCAAAAACTGAAATATTTCACTTTTTTATGCAATAGGAATCTGTCTGAACAAACATCGTCCTTTTGTTTGCCAAAAAAAGTTGTTCTCACGCTAAAAAATCTGCAGTATGTCTGCCGACATTTTTTTATGTTTTGTCAAACCGCGATGAGGTTTGGCTCCTCGTTAGATCTCTTACAGACAAAATGTCATAAAACTCAAAACAACAAACAAAAATGGTCTCTGTTGGGATTTGGGAGGAGGGAAGGAAGACCGCTGACCAGAGGTGGATCCAGATTAATTTTAGTGGAGGGGCCACCGAAAAGTTGGAAGAAAAAATGAAAGCTGCTACCGACCTCTCGCTTTTACAAAGTATTTTTCATGTTTGTTTGTTTTTGTCTCTTTAACCCAATAGGAAAGCTGTACGTGACCTTTTCATTTTGGACTGTTAACATTCAAATTATGATGGACTTGTTTCCTTGTTTATGTGAATTAGAGCATTGTTAGCTGCAGCATCTGCTTAAGCTTAACAACCATATCCTGAGGGCAATTAAGTGAGAAATATTGTGCAAGAACAGCACGAAATACAACCCTGTGGATTTCCACTTCTTAGGATGTTTACTGACAATTATCACACCTAAAATAAGAAATAATGTTCTGTACTTTTAGCAACTAGTTCTCAGCTGTAAGCCATAAACATCACAGGGTTCTGTATGCTGATCAGTCTAAATCAAAATGAGTTCTACCCAATACACAGTGACCAACAACAATCTGTACCCTTGATCTGTGGTGAAATAATCCAAAATGTTCTGTGCAGTAATGTAAATTTTAAAATACTGTAAGTAGCATTCTATACATTTAATAGCAAACCTGAGAACAATATTAAACATTAGCAATACTCCATATTCTTAAATCAAATACAATAAGCCACACTCTATATCAGGGGTCACCAACTATATTTGCCAGAGGGCCAGAATTTTACCGGACAGTCACTTTGGGGGCCGGACCCTCAAACAAAAATTAAATAAAAATCGAATTTTGGCATAACATTATTATTTGATGTTTATTTTTTATATTTTTTCCATTTCATTACAAAACTGAAGGCATTTTTAGCCTTTATGAGTCAGTGCTCCTATCACCTGTACCACAGTCAACCACTAGGAGTGATAGAGATATTTTGCCTCATCTCAAGTCAACTTTATTCACAGAGCACTTGAAAAAGAAGCACCGCAGAAGTGACAGGAAAAGGCCTCTTAACACGGGTAAAATGGCACTCTCTAAGGCCACGAAACGAAAAGTTGATGTGGAAAACAGATCCTTTAATAATGACTGGACTGACTGCTTTAATAGTGTGGACCACATGATATTTTCTCTTTGATCCTCACAATTTTGGAATCCAGTCGCGGGCCGGATTGGACGGTTCGGCGGGCCGTATTCGGCCCGCCAGTTGATGATCACTGCTCTATATATTTAACAATAAACCTGAAAACAATAATAAACAGCAGCAATACTCCATATTATTAAATCATTTAATAGTGCACAGCATCATCATAGTGTTCTGCATAGAAATCACAAAAAGCTGCTCTCAAGAATCTTTCCCAGTGAGCAGATGTTCTTGTGTTGCAGGTCCATGGTCCAGACGTGGCCATCGAACAGGCCGGAGGGGTTTGCCACCGTCTAATTCCTAGAGCACCTCCTCTTTTTGGATTCTACTTATGGGATGGAGATAAAGTAACGCTGGTTAAGCACGTCCATCAAAGGCCTGTAGGTGTGAAGCAGGAAGCCCTCCACAATGAGGACGTGAGTCTCCTCCTTCTCCTTGTGGTCGGACTTCGGGACGATCTCTGTGTCCAGGGTGTTCTTAACGCCATGAGACTTCTCAAACTTCACCGGGTTCTCCAGCCATGCGTAGATCCTGCTCATGGTGTTCATGTCCAGAGCAGTGATGACATCGTACTCCTTAAAGCCATCTTCACCAACTTCAGTCTGATCTCGGGGCTTGAAGAAGTCATCCTGATGGACCACGCAGCAGTTGGGCAGGTTCTTGATCAGGCGGTTGGTGAGGGTGGTTTTCCCTCCATCGGTTATGCTGCCGATGCCGATGATGTATTTCATGCTCTTGGATCGGTCAAAGCTCAGAATAAGAGGCAAAATCATTTATTCATTTATTATTTTATTAGTCCTTCAGTGTCTGTTGGTCCAATCAGCCCAAGGACTGAATTACTGAACTGAAAAGTGATTAAAACAAGACAATGGACAGTAAAACTGTCTGTGGAAAATATGCTGCTGCTCCACCGATTAATACTAACAAACTCAAACAAACTCGTGGAAGTGTTGCTTTTAGTGATTTTTAATAAACAGCAAATTTGAGGCTTTAATTTTTCTGGAAGAAAAAGGAAACGTTGCTTATCCGTAGTTTCACTAACTTTACTCTAGCTGCACTTTCACCATGTTCAGATAGATCATTTTTTTATATTAAAATAGCAGCACTTCCTTTGTATATTTGGTCGGTTCTTATGTTGCTGCTGTTTCATTGCAATTATATTTGTCAAGCCCAAACGAAAAATTAATCCATATTGTAGCTACATGGCGTGACCGGAAGTTGGCCGACCTAGCGGAAGTGCTAATGAGGTCTGCTCTGGCACGGATTGTTGTTGTCACACATGTAGCTTTGAAAATAAATCCTGTCCAAGACACAGAGCTGTAGCTCCGTTTCAGTGTGAGCTCTAATGTCTCTGTGTGACTGTGTCTGACTTCCTGTAATAAAACCTCCTGTTCCCTGGGAGCTGCAGCCATCGGTATATATCTTATCTACCTACTGATTCATATCTGTGCTTACTTATCTGGTCCGATGCAGTCTCCATGATGACGTTTCACGAGTACTGAGAAACGACCATTGTCTTCTTACCACAAAGGTACAAAGCTGCTCGTCTTTTCCTCCGGCATTAGTAAACCTCTTCAAAGTTTCTTCAAATCCAAACAAAATACAATCAAAAGATCAAACTAACGTCATTGGTGCATTCGGGTGCAGTCAGACAACGGAGTTCCGTTCAGGAACGTCGGAAATCGGAGTATCAGTAATGTAAATTTCCAACGAAAATTTTGAGGGGGCACACGAGGTGGCCACTCAGATCACGGGGTGGGGGTGGGGTCACTGCCCCCCTGTCCCCCACGGAAGATCCGCCACTGCTACTGACACCGAACAGGCAAGTTTTGCAGCTCGAGTCTGAAACTCATCACCAGTCAGCAACAATGTCAGAAAAAATTAGAAAATTCAAGTATGAACCTAATAACACAATGTTAAACTCTCCTGTTGTCCTCACTTATAGGCACCAAAAATATTGTTTCATTGTCTGAAAAAAATCCAAATATTCAGCAAAAAAATTCCCCAAATTTCTGAAAAGTTCAATTTTCCCTTGAAAGTTTTTTTTTAAAATCCCCCAAATTTGGCAAGAAAATTCTTGTAAATATTTTCAAAAAATGAGTAAAAATCGTCCAAAAAATCCTAAAAATATCTCAATTACTTACACATCAGTAAAACTTTTAATATTTTCTTTAAGAACACTCACAAAAAATCTTTTTTGTGAATGTTCTTAAGAAACATGTTTAACATTTTTTTTCCACCAAAAAATGTTGAAAATGTGGACATCAGAAGTTTCACTATGAAAATATTTTTTTTCCACATTTTCAAACTTTAAAACGAGTCAATTTTGACCCGCAGAGCAACACCAGGGTTAAAGTCTGCAAACTTTAATCATACAGAAAAAGAGACTTTCCCAAAAATGTCATTTTATTTAAATGCTGTCCAAAACTTTGACAGTTCAGGAACATTTCCTGCAAAATGGCATAATCAATGTTTTACTGTTAGCTTCACCGCCACCTGCTCTGGAATTAGGGTGAGGAAACGGCCTCTGATCACGAATCACCAACATTCATTCTTATTGTGCATTTTTTTTTCTAAGGCAACATGGAGGACCAAGCGAGCCTTTTCTTCTGAATCCAGCAGCTGGTAGTTTGGACTGTTGCCAGTTATCTGCAGCAACATTGGCACGTTTCTTCCTTTCAGTACAGCTTGGTTAAAGGCAACATGTTACACATTGAGTTTAACACACACACAAACACACACACAGAGTTGCAAACACACACACGGACCAGCACAAATCACGCCTCTGACACAGAGGCTGCGATTAATCTTCCAAGTCTTCCGATCGTCATCCGGTGTAACCTGATAAATCATCGAACCCTTCATTGACTAATTCAGCCGCGTCGCTTATGACTGTCACACTTATTCGTTTTAAATGCATTTCTGACGTCATCAAAAACAATAAATTAATACACAAAGTGCCCAAACTCCAGTGTAAACACCATCTAATCTTTTTTTGGTGCTGTTGGCAGCTCCACTTCATACTGAGAAAAATTTTACAAGAAAAATGTAAAAGAAAATTTGGGCTATTTTTTTTTTAACCATCTGTAACTCAAAATGACACCCTGCAAGCTAATGTGGATCCGAGATGATCCCAGAATAACAGATATGTACACATACCCACATAGAAAACTGTACAGTACAGTGTGTACGAGGACGTGTCAACCACATCTTGTACGGGGTCTCAAATCAGCATATGTTATAAAGGAACAGGCCAACATTTTGGGACGCGCTCGTTTGCTGAGAGTTAGACGTCTGAAGCTGCAGTCAGGAGGTTGTTAGCTTAGCTTAGCATAAAGACTGGAAACAGGGGGAAACAAAAACAAAATCCATCTAGCAGGCCCTTTAAAACTCACCCTTAAACTTGATATATCTAATTTATTTACTCCAGAAGTGACTTTAATTAGCCGCCGATTGTTTATTCTAACTGCTGATATTACGGAAGTGATATATTATAGAAGTTGAAAACTAAATTTTGCTCCTTATTGTACACATTAGGTGTTTCTGACTTGACATAAAGATGACAACACACGTTTTGTTTCCTTAACTTTGGTTTCGAAGCTTAGGCTCCGGCCATTTTCATCTTGGTTGTGCCTTAACCCTCCTGCTGTCCTCATTTACAGGCACCAAAAAATATTGTTTCCTTGTCTGAAAAAAAATCCAAAAATTTAGCAAAAAAAGAAAAGAAAAGAAAAATCCCCAAATTTCGGAAACTTTGAAAAACCTTCAGGAAGGAAATTCCAATAAAACTTAAACTTAAAACTTAAAAGTTTTCTTTAAAAAATCCACAATTTTGGCAAGAAAATTCTGGTAAATATTTTTTAAAAATGAGTAAAAATCTTCCAAAAAAATCCTAAAAATATCTAAAGTGATTCCATATATGTCAGTCAAACAGGCACCAAAAAAAATCACAAAAAAAAATCAACCAAAATCCAGCGAATTTCGCTGGATTTTGGTTGATTTTTCTGTGAATGTTCTTAAAGAAACATTTTTTGTACTATTTCTTTTTTTCCACCAAAAAAATGTTCAAAGATTTCCAAAAAATGTTGAAATGTGGACATCAGAAATTTCACTGTGAAAATATATATTTTTTTTCCACATTTTCAAACTTTGAAACGGGTCAATTTTGAGCCGCAGGACAACACGAGGGTTAATGATGCTGGCTTACAAACAAAAACTATTCTACTATTTCTGTAATCCCCTGAAGAACAGTTGGATAGCTCTGTTTTTTTTTTTGTTTTTTTTACATGGCTGTATCTACAGATACCACAACATGGCCTTTACTGCCCTTGTAATACGGTCACTGCGGTCACTTCTGTACTCGTGGAAACTAAGTAAATATGAACCCAGCTCCCAGCTAAACTAACAATGAGTTGAGTTGACGCAATCCAAGGACAGCCTGGTCACTCACAGCCACCACACCCTTAACTATCCACAACCTTTCAGCCTTAATACAATGTAAACTAGCGTGTTATATAAAGCAAATACTGCATGTACCACTGTCATGAATGGGAAAATTAGCTTTGAGTCCAAAGCCCTGTTTACTACCAGGCTGTAGACATGTTTGTTTCTGCTGTAAAGTCAGGCATTTTAACATCCAGGTCTAAGAGGATCGACTCGCTGTTGGGTTCGGCCTCAAGTGGCCATTCGAGGAACTGCAGGAGGTTGACATTTAGACACAAGTGACCGTCTGCTAACTTAAAAATATGTGCCAGATTCACCATCACTCTCGCCACCACTACCTCCTTTCTCCCTGTCAAATGCAAAAGCAACAGCACAAGCCCCCAGTGTAGGAATAGCGCTGTCTGGAGCCACTTTATCATTTACAGAGCCAGAGATGTACAACACCACCTGATTTTTTTTTAGAACACACAATAGACAACTGTCAGACCATAAAGGGAATCTGAATAAATGTTTTCTATTGCAATCACTGACTCTACCTTCAAAACAACCCCGTCTACAGACCCGTTTTCCATCTGGCGGTCCTGACAAATGATCTGTACGATCTCACATCTGACCGTCATTCTGGCCAACATGAGTGTTTCTCCACCAGGTCAAGTCCACTTTTAGTAAACTAGCTCATGTTTCTGCAACACAACATTCACTTGTAAAGGTTTTGTAAAAATGCCTGGATTTACTTTAAATATGATGCATTTCATTTGTTACTGATATGTCTTAACACCAACACAACAAAACTAAACAGTGTTTGTTACCAACGAGAGATTTTTTGCTTCTTGACTAAAGTCCAGGTTAATGGATAAACAACTTTGGTGAAATTAAACATGAGGGAAGTTAGTAGACGTTAGAGATATCTCTGTCAGACTCTGTTTTTCCACGACTACGCCCTGCTTAAAACCACAATGTGTCATTTTATATTTTGTTTTTTTTTTAAAGAACATGATGCAACGTGTTAGCGATGCAGAGGTGCTGCAGTTTGTATTTTTCTACTTCAGGACAAAAACAGACTCGTCGTTCCCCTTAACTTCCAGTCTCTGTGCTAAGCCACGCTGCAGACTGTAACTAAACTGTAAATGTAAAGACACCAACTTCCACAAACAAGCCAACAAGTACACCAGCAGCCAGAAGTTTGGACATAACTTCTCATGTAATGTTCTTTTTTTTTTTTTTTTTAATTTTCATGACTGTAGATTCTCACTGAAGCATCAAAACTATGAATGAACACATGGAATAATTAGTTTCTTCCAAATAGCCACTTTTTGCTTGGATTACTGCTTTTCACACTCTTGGCTTCTCTCCATGAGCTTCATGAGGTCGTCACCTGAAGTGGTTTTCCAACAGTCTTGAAGGAGTTCCCAGAGATGCTGAGCACTTGTGGGCCCTTTTGCCTTCACTCTGTGGTCAGTCTCATCCCAAACCGTCTGGATTGGGTCTAAGTCAGGTGACTGTGGAGGCCAGGTCATCTCCATCACTCTCCTTCCTGGTCAAACAGTCCTTAGACAGCCTGGAGGTGTGCTTGGTGTCATTGCCTTTTCTGTGTCGCACAAAAACACGGTGGGTGGAACCAAACAGCTCAAGTTTGGACTCATCAGACCAAAGCACAGATTTCCACTGGTCTAATCTCCACTCCTTGTGTTTCTTGGCCCAAACTAATCTCTTCTGCTTGTTGCTTTTCCTTAGCAGCTGTTTGACCATGAAGGCCTGATCGGTTCAGTCTCCTCTGAACAGTTGATGTAGAGACGTGTCTGCTGCTAGAACTCTGTGTGGCATTTATGTGACGGGCTGTTAGCTTGTGATTTCTGAGGCTGGTGAACTTATCCTCAGCAGCAGAGGTGACTCTCGTGGTACTTTTCCACTAGCACCTACTCGGCCCGTCATTAAAGGGTCTATTCGGTTTGTCAGGTTTTCCATTAGGTTGTAGTACCTGATACTTATTTTAGTACCTACTCAGCCGGGGTTCCAGGTGAGCCGAGTCGAGGCGATAATGTGACGTCTACAGAGTGCAGGCCACTGACTGGACAAGGAGTGACGACACACGAGAGCGACTGTCAAGAAAACCAAACCTGGCGTTTAAGAAAAACAAAACTGCAACGGCGACGGTGTGCATTGCTCTTCACAGAACTTGCCACAATGTGAATGTGGCAACCAGACCTGTTCCGTGGGTGAATGAAGAGGTCTTTTTCTTCCTGAGGTGGTCCTCATGTGAGCCAGTTTAGTCGTAATGATTGCTGGTTTTTGCGACTGTACTTGGAGATACACTGAAAGTTTTTGCAATTGTCCAGACCGACTGACCTTCAGTTCTTAAAGTAATGATGGACTGTCATTTCTCTTTACGTAGCTGAATGTTTTTTGCAAAAATATAGACTTCAACAGTTGTCAAATAAGACTGTCAACTCTGAACCAACCTGACTTCTGCACAACACAAGTGATAGTCCCAACCTCAATAACCCTTTGATGCAGAACATGGGTCAAAAGTGAGCCATGTTCAATGGAAAATGAGAAACCTTGACCCATGTTGTGCATCTAAGGGTTGAGAAGGCAAGAAATTCCACAAATGAACCTCGACAAGGCACACCTGTGAAGTGAAAACCATTCTAGGTGACTACCTCATGAAGAACGCTGAGAGAAAGCCAAGAGTTTGCAAAGCAGTGATCAAAGCAAAGGGTGGCTACTTTGAAGAATCTAAAATATAAAACACGTTCTGATTTATTTCACACTGTTTTTTGCTCACTACATAATTCCATATGTGTTCATTCATAGTTTTGACGCCTTCATAGAGAATCTGCAATGTAAAGAAAAACCACTACATGAGAAGTTGTGTCCAAACTTTTGGCTGGTAGTGTACTTTTCCCAAAACTGGCGTAAATCTTTTCATCTTGATGGACCTGAGGGGTGTTTGTATGGCAGGAGGTTTCTCTGCAGCTGCGATCAGCTGGAGGTGAGCTCCTTGTGTAGTTCTGCAGCTTCTACAACCGGCACGTTGTAGTGGCGATCATCCTCTGTGACGAGGCACACGAACGGCCAGTCGTCCTTATGGTCGTCTGGGTAGTAGGTGACAAACTCCTCTGTGTCGGCCTTATACAGTCTGTAAACTTGAATGGTGCACTGCAAGGCGTAGCCCAGCAGGAACATCTCCACCTGCACAAAAACACACAAAGATGGCGGCATAATTGCACGGTAACCGAAGGAACTCCAGCAGACTTCTCAAACATCAGCTGCTCGAGCACACGATACTTATGGGTGCAGTCTCTTTATGGAAACCGACCGGGGAGAAGCTTTAATCAAAACGGTGAAAATAACAATTAAATCCCTCCTTGCCCCGCGGGCTGATGATGCAGAGGGGTAGCGGAGAAAACAGCACAAGCAGCGGCATGTTTTACTGCTCAGGTCTCAGGTTGTAAAAGTGTTACGCAACCCTTTAACGACATCGATTGCTGTTTTTGGTAATTGCTCACAACAGTTTATTCAGCAACACTTTAAAGCTGGAATCAAAACATGTTGTTGATCGTGAAGCGAAGAGTAAAAATGCGGTTTTCCGTCACCTGCTCCAGCCCGGCGCTGAGCCCCACGTGGCTGAGGTGGTTGGAGAGGAAGGAGCGTGGACAGTCGGACGAGTCCCGGGCGAACAGCAGCCAGCAGAACAGAGGCACGTCTCCGCCGGCCTGCATGCAGCCGTGCAGCTCCACCGCTCGGCCCAGCATCAGCAGCTTCAGCGCCTCCAGCAGCCCCAGCTCCTCTTCTCCGCCCTGAAACACTCGCTCACAAAGCTGCTGCCGCTCTGCAGCCGAGGAACAGTCCACCGCTGCCTGCCACTGCAGACGAAGCACGGGGATAAATCAGAGACTGTTGTTACTAATGCCACTAGATTTACAAATGTAAGACTGTGCACTGTTCTCTGTTGTAAAGATCATTTGTAGGACATTGTTTTTCAGCTACGTAGTGAATTTTTTTTGACATTTTCAAATCAGCAACTCAACCACAAAACCCACAAACAGGTTCAAAAGCCATCTTACTTTGACATAATATCCAAAATTACACCATTTCTCAGAGCCAGAAACTGTAAAGAATCGTTGGATTTTGTACCTTCCGAGCCTCCTTGAACTACTCATCTGTGACATGTCATTCAATACGGAGATTTTCATCTAAATCATTTTATTCTGCATGTCTCGTTAAAAAAATGCCCCAAAATAAACCGTTTGCTCTTAACATATTGTGTAAAAAAAAAATAAAAAAAAATCTGCATTCTGTGGCGCAAACGGGAAGCCCCGAGTGACTCAGCTGTGAATAACAGTCATGTGAAAAAAAACTGTGGGATTTTTCAGCTGAACTGCAGACATAAGCATGGAAGCAAATTAAAAATATATGCTGCAAATAAAAATGTAGAGCCACCATTTTTCTCAGCTACTGCAAACAAATGTGGGCACTTGTCGCTGCGGGTTTTTTCAGTATTGGTAGAAAAGCACAAAAGAAACTCCACTTCTTTATAACTTTATGGCATTACAACTTTATTACAGTGGGAAGAAGACATTTCTGATTTCTCTCTACTTCCAGCCATGGTTGTGCTGTTGTAATGTAGTAAAAAATGAGCTCACACTGGGTAAAAATGTGACAGGAGATGCTGAATAATTAAAGATATTTAGTATTTGCAGCCACGGGATTGAGGAGAAGTCATGGGACCATTTAAATAAAACTTTGCCGTCTTGTAAGTCATGTTTCAAGCAGAGATGCCAACTTTACTTCAGTCTATCGTCTCATTTTTTTGCCTTATGTGATGGTCACCAAATATCTTTAGGTTCTGTGATGTTGGTCAAACAAAACATTCAGCTTCTGTGATTCTTAAATTGTCTTACAGGTCAGTTTATTCACCGACTGAAGGCAGAATCAGGGATTTTAAGCGTATACACTTTATTTATTTTGTCAAATTCAGCGTGCTACCTGTCTGCTCTGTTTATGAACTGAAATAAAATACAGTTTTCATCCACGACACTCGTTCTGCACATGAGAAACAAAGCAGCTCTGGTTGCTCCACACAACGCTATTCCAGCACACGTTCAACTCTACACATGCACAAATATCCACTAAATAACCACAACAGTGAGCAACCAGACACTGCCGTTTAGAGAAAAACTTCCTGGTGGATTTCTTCCCAGCACCATCCCATGCTTGGTTTGTGTACATTTACACAACTTTGCTTATTAACGATATGCAAATTCCTCCTGAGAGTCACAGAAAGGGCACAGGATGGAGGAGAACCTCAGCATCAGAGCCCTCATGCACTTTGAAAGATGGGACAGATCTGACCCCTGATGCTCTTAGCAGGAAAACACTTTAAAGTCCTTAAGTAAGCAGACTGGGATCGGCTCAATCGGTCTCACAGTCTGGGTCAAAACTTCTCACACAGGCTCGATGGTGGCAGAAGACGAAACGCCAATAATGCTCATTTTGTTTAACCCTCGTGTTGTCAAAAATGACCCGCGTCCAGCAGCTTAATTGAATTTTCAACCAAAAATCACATCTTACATGAACAAACAACCTGTCCTGCATCACACTCTTCGTGATTGTCTGGTTTTTCCCTTCAGAAGGCAGAGAGACTGTAATCAGTGGACACCATTCGTTTTTATTGGATCACACCTTAGAACTGTTTCCTTCACTAAAGTTGAGGTTTATTATCACTATTATTGCTGCTAAAGGTACTGCATAGGTGTAAACATTCATTGTTTAGCAAGCGATAGCGCTTCTACATCTTAAAAAGAACCAGAAATGTACAGAAAGTAGCTTAAAATGCATATTTGAAGGAAAACAACAGCGTACTGTAGACTGCAAAATGGAACTGTACAGTACACAGCATGGAAAAGTCATCAAATTTCAAGCTGGAACGAGGTCATTCAGGGTTTTTCTATGCTATTAAACACAGCATGTTTGGCTGGTTCATTTTTGACCTGAAGACAACATGAGGGTTGAATACTCTGAAGTAAAACGTTCAGTCTTATCTGAGTAGTGCAGTCATCTGATAAACGTCTTGCTGTGGAGTTGAGCGTTGGACCAACTGCCACATGACACACAGTTCAACCAGCATGAAGTCATTTATTTATTTGCTAACTGACAGTTTAATTTCAGCGGTGTTTGTCTCTGATGCAACATCCAACAGCAGACTCTGTTGTTTTCTGGAAGTTTTGCCACTTCACACAGCGCCATCACGCTTTAATGCGTCATCACTTAATCTGACTCATCTTTTTGCTTCTTCACGTGGTGACAGCACAAACAAGAATGTGAAAAACGGATTAGCAGTCACTGATTTGATTCATAACTTCCGTGCCTGGGGCTATCTGTGAAAAAGGGGAGCTTTGATTGGATATTTTCTTAGTAATGACACATCCTGCAGCCTCAAACATTACAGCTTTTACTCACTGAAGAGCATTTCCTGTTTACACATGGAAAGTCAGGCACAGACAACAGAGGAAGACAACGGAGTCTACTATAAGGAACCTATAATGTCAGGAACCAGCACACAGCTCCGTCCCATAAAGCAACAGAGGTCTGACTTCTTCAAAAAACTAGCGCAATAAACAGCAGAATTCTTTAACCTACTAGAGGCTGACTATAAATTCAGCTCCAGGCCTCATACCGTTAAAATAAAGAGGCTTGTAACAGTTCAAAGGGTCCATCTTTCCCTCCAAATCCTCCAGAAGATTACCAGGCTGTTAATGAAGCACAGAAAAAAAAGAAGAAAAAAAGCCACGCAGCTTTTAGAGAGCGACCTCCTTTTACCATATGGTAGCAATCACATCCATGAACATCAGCACCCTCACGGTCCACGCGTGGGATAAAAATAGTGCGGCGGTTTACTCGAGCCGTGGCTTTAAAATACTTTCTCACTGTATGGAGGTCTCTGAGCAGCTCTACCTTGTTCTGGAGAAGCTCCATGTAGCCGGTTAGCTGCTGGGCGGCTGCCGTCCCGTCTCCCTGCAGGCACTCTCCAGGAAATGTCCACTGACTTATCAGGCCTTCCTGGGCCTCCAGCTGCTCCGGCAGCTGTAAACACGGAGCATTAAGGCGATGTGAGATCAGATGTGTTCAGGAGAGCTGCTACAGTTACTGACATTGTGGGGTTACACATTACAGGAATTAAAAAGTTCAAAAATAACGTCTTTTAACCCAGTAAAATGAACCACCAGCAGCGAGAAATGAGGATCCTGCTTCTGTCTACCTCCTTCTGTAATTACAGAACCACTGTTTATGAAAAAGAACTTCAAGAAGTGACTAAAACAGGTCTTAGTTCAGCGGCTACATTCAGCCGGATTTGATCTCAAGTGACGAGTAAAATCACAGCATAGCAACCTATAAACAAGCACAACTCCTAATGTTTCCTTTGTTCTAGTGCAAAAAAATACATTCTGAAAATGTTTGCATGTAGGAAATTAAAACATCATGAACAACCAGACATTTCTTAAGAAAAATAAGTTCAATTTCAGCAACATTCAGCCTCAGTTTATCATCTACACATTACAACTTACAGATCACACAGTGTCTATAAATGAGCAAAACGTTTAGTCATCTGGAACTGAACGATGTAGCATTTTACTTTATGATCAAAAGTCAGACAAAAAACAACAGAAACAGGACAAAACATTACAAAAATGACACGCAATGTGACAGGAACGAGACACAAAATAATAAAAAATAAGACAAAACAAAGAAAGAGACAAAAAATTAGACAGAAAAGTTAAAAAGCGATGAAAAATATGGACACACGATAAAAATGACAAAAGCGAGAAACAAAACAACAATTAAAGCAAAACACAAAATGAAAAAAGTAAGACAAAAACAAGACAAAAATTACAAAAATGACATACAATATGACAGGAATGAGACAAAATGACAAAAAAAATGAGACAAACGACATGAAACAAAACAAAAAAAGAGAAATTATTAGACAGAAAAGTTAAAAAGCGATGAAAAAATGGACACATGAAAAAAATGACAAAAGCAAGAAACAAAACAACGAAAAAGAAGTACACAAATGACACAAACGATACACAAAACAACGAATAAAGCAAAAAACAAAATGACAAAAGTAAGACAAAAACAAGACAAAATACGACAAAAATGAGAAACGACAAAACAAAACAAAAAAGACAAAAAATTATATAAAAATTTAAAAAGCGACGAAAAAATGGACACACGACAAAAATGAGACAAACGACATGAAACAAAACAAAAAAAGAGACGAAAAATTAGACAAAAAAGTTAAAAAGCAACAAAAAAAATGGACACGACAAAAATGAGACAAAAAAAATGACAAAAGCGAGAAACAAAACAACAAAAAAGAAGTACACAAATGACAAAAACGATACACAAAACGACGAATAAAGCAAAACACAAAATGACAAAAGTAAGACAAAAACAGAAGGGGGACAAAAAGGAAACACAAAACAACAAAAAACAAACAAAACAACAAAAGTCAGACAAAAAAACAAGACAAAATATGACAAAAATGAGACAAAACGAGAAAAGAACAATGTGTGTGTTGTGTAGCGCATTACAGTGACTGTTTGCTTAATTAGAAAGTTAAAAAATGTCTTTTAACCCAGTAGGTTAGAAGAGAATCCTGCTTCTGTCTACCTCTGTGTAATTAAAGAACCAATGTTTACAAGGAGTGACTAAAACAGGTCGCTCTTTTGGTGTGGAGTTAAAAAAGGCATGAAGTTACATTAAAACAAATCTTTCTTCAACATTAATATGGTTTGACTCCAAGATTACAAAAGCCAACATTCTGCTGGTGATTTAAAGCAGGAGGACGTATATATAAATGGTCGTATGGTTACATTTACCACAGATTTCTGGAAATATTTACCTCCTACGAGTCCAAAACCAAACACTGGAATTCAAAACATACTGCTGCGTGTCGGCATCACTTTTCTACATCGTCATCAGAGAGACCAGCCGAATGAAAGGGGCTCAAATACTACATTTCAACACACAAAGTCTACACGCAGTTTATCAGCTATGAGATCCTGAGTCGATGCTACCGGACGCCAAACAAGAACGGCTAGACTCAAATGAAGAGGTGATGATTTATGCTGTTAATGCAACACAGTGAAAGATTTAAGGGGGAAACTATTAACTTTTATACGCTAACTTTCCAGTATCACCTTGGCTATGATTCCAGCGTCGTCTACACTCCCTGTCAAAAGTTTTAGGACAGGTTCTCATTTATTTGAATGAGAAAGTGTCCTAAAACTTTTGACAGGGGGTGTATGTTGGCTACAAACCGCAAAAAGTTTACAGTAGAAACAATAAAACACAGTGCCAGGAGATGCAGAGTCACACCGTCGTCATGTGAGCGCTGGATCGAACTAATAAAGCACAATGTGAACAAATCATGTTCGGACCCTCAGGATGCCAAGATCTGCTCCTGAAATAACGAGTCCTTTATTGGAGCACATCAACCAAATGCAGTTATTATGATCTAATTTCATATAACAGCCGTCACGCGCAGTAAATGTCACATGAGGCTAATCTGTCAGTGAGCGTATGCTAGTTAATGTGCACTGATGCAGCTCATTATAAGCTAACGGAACAGTTTAGACTATTTATTTAACCCTCCTGTTGTTTTCATTTACTGGCACCAAAAAATATTGTTTCCTTGTCTGAAAAAATCCAAAAAAATTCAGCAAAAAAATCCCCAAATTTGTGAAAATTTGACAAACCTTCAGGAAGAAAATTCCAATAATTCCTTACAAGTTTCCCTGAAATATTTTATTTTAAAAAAATCCCCCAAACTTTGCAAAAAAATTCTTGTAAGTATTTTAAAAAATTTGTAAAAATCTCCCCAAAAAACCCTAAAAATATCTAAAGTGATTACATATATATCAGTAAACCTTCTAACATTTTCTTTAAGAACATTCACAAAAAAAATCAACCAAAATCCAGCAAAATTTGCTGGATTTTGGTTGATTTTTTTTGTGAATGTTCTTAAAGAAACATTTTTTCCCCCACATTTCTATTTTTCCCCCCAACCAAAAAATGTTCAAAAATTTCCCAAAATTGTTGAGAAAGTGGACATCAGAAGATTCACTGTGAAAATACTTTTTTATTCCTCCACATTTTCAAACTTTAAAACGTGTCAATTTGACCCGCAGGACGACACGAGGTTTAAGCCTATTAGCACCAAGCAGATATCTGTGTATTTGGCAGCAAAAGCGGACTTTCAAATGTCTGTATTGACATTTCTGTTTGTGTTTTAGATCAACCAGCCAGAGCTGAAGAGGCGAGCAACAGTAGAGATGGAGTAGAACAAAAAATAGGAGTTTGAAACCCATGGTGGAAAGTTAAAAACAGAAACTCTGCGGATTAAAGTCTAAAAAAGAAGCTGAGTAACGCTGAGATCAGTCGACAACATTTGCGTAATGACTCTCACTGTCAGAAAGAAGACACAAATGTATGTAATTCTCCTGCAATGACTCATTTTTCGGACAGAAAATGTAGGCTGCGTTCCAAGTTACATACATCTCCTTTTAACTTAAAGTATATAGTGTTTCATGTCGTATGCGTACAATTGGCAGGTGCTGCTTTGTCATAATAAGGCGCCTTTAACTGTCTGTAATGCAAACTGAGCTTGTTTATTCTCACGCGAAATGCTGTAACATATGTGATGTAACTCTGCAGAGGACTGTGGGTCAGAACGACTGGAAAAACACGCTGGTTGACATACTGCACAGATGTAGAGTATTTCTGGCGTACAGAGACACTAAATCCTCCACCATCTAGCATCTATGGATCTATTCTAGCAGCTTATTGTTGAAAGAAAAGGAGTTTTTTTTATCAATGAAGATAACATGAAATTAATCAGAAATACAGTCTAGAAGAAAAATAAGTACAATTTCAGCAACATCACGCCTCAGTTTATCATTGACACATTACAACTTACAGATCAGTGTCTACAAAGAAACACAACATTTAATCACAGGCATCTGGAACAGAATGATGTAGTATTTCACTTTATGATCAGAACGACAAAAGTCAGACAAAAAACAACAAAAACAAGACAAAATACTACAAAAATGCGACGCAATATGACAGGAACGGGACACAAAATGACAAAACATGAGACAAACGACACAAAAACAAAAAAGAGACAAAAGAATTAGACAAAAAAGTTGCAAAACGACAAAAAAAATGGACATGACAAAAATGAAAGAAAAAATGACAAAAGCGAGAAACAAAACAACAAAAAAGCAGACAAACGACACAAACAAAACAACGAAAAAGAAGTACACAAACGATACAAACAAAAAGAACGAATAAAGCAAAACACAAAATGACAAAAAAAGACAAAAGACACAGAGACAAAAAGGAAACAAAACGACAAAAACATGAGACAAACGACAAAAGTCAAACAAAAAATAAGACAAAATATGACAAAACTGAGAAAAAACGACAAAAGAACAATGTGTGTGTTGTGTGGCACATTTTAGTGAATTTACAGGAATTAGAAAGTTAAAAAAAATGTCTTTTAACCCAGTAAAATGAACCAGCAGCAGCTAGAAATAAGAATCCTGCTTTAGGATTTTCAGCGAACGACAAGGCAGACAAAAAACAACAAAAATAAGACAAAATATTACAAAAATGAGACACAAAATGACACAAAAAAACAATCTAGTATTTTACTTTATGATCAAAGCAACTTGTCACAGTCCAGAAATTATCTTAAATTTACAACGTTACAATTTGTAGTTAATGTCTTCTCTGTAGTTTTTACACTCTGAGGGCTGGTTTTGGCCCGCAGGCTGCATGTTAGACACCCCTGGTCTAGACATTGTTAACGTAATAAATGACTATTCTAGCTGGAAGCGGTTGATTTTTAATGGAATATCTCCATAGGGGTACAGAGGAACATTTCCAGTAACCATCACTCCTGTGTTCTAATGCTACATTGTGTTAGCTAATGGTGTTGAAAGGCTCATTGATGATTAGAAAACCCTTGTGCAGTTATGTTAGCACATGAATAAAAGTGTGAGTTTTTATGAAAACAGGAAGTTGTCTGCCAAACTTCTGAACGGTACTGTACATTTGCACACGTTATCATAATAATCAGCACGGAGGTACCTGGGGTTTAGCTGACAGCCAGCTAGCGTCTCATTTACCTGAGTGATGTCGTCGTCCTGCAGCCAGGCAGGCAGCTGGGTGCTGTGGGACAACACCTGGAACAGCGTGGCTCTGAGGGCACAGTAGTTGTCGCCCCTCACTCTCCTCAAGCTGCGGAACCTCTGGGACATCTCTTTATAACCCTAAAGACACACACAGGGACGCCACAGGAAGCCTCTTAGCCGTTAATGTTAAAAAACCAAACAGCTTTAACGTGAAGCCTTTCTTCCCAGGAGCTGCAGGCACCGACCTTTTTAATGAGAGCACTTTTGGCAGTGTTTCCTTTCCACTCTCTCTCGCTGTACGACAGAATGTCCACCGCCGCGGCCAAACTGCATCTGTCCTCCACCTTCAAAACTGAGCCAGCAGAGAGGACAGAAAGGTGAGACGATGGACCGAACAAAACGACCGCCGTCCACGAGTCACATGACAAACGGAAGCAGCAGCTGTCTCAAACATCTGAAGCAGTTTAATCGAGTAGATGTAAAGTTTGTACTGACATTTAGCTTCTGTTTTGTTACTCTGAGATGCCGACAGCTCCTCAGCCCCTCTGTAAAGGTCTTCTTCGCTGTGAGGAAACGGAGTGGCAATAATTCAGATTTATCTCAATGTCAACAAATCTTATTAAAAGAACAGAAACAATTTTACATTTTTTAGTGTGTTTGATTCCACAGTGCTAGCATACATGAGCATTTTCTTATTAGCTTGAGATATACACCCCCTGTCAAATGTTTTAGGATGTTTTCTCATTCATTTGAATGAGAAAGTGTCCTAAAACTTTTGACAGGGGGTGTACGTGCTAATCCAACAGATTCACCTGTTTCAGTGACATTTTCCAGCAACCATAAGGCTTCTATACTTTCAGAAATTTGTCAAGGAAGTCACAAAGCACACAGAGATGGATTAACACTGTTTGTTTTGGACTTCTTTTAAGCTTTTTGAACCAAAAATACAAACAACACCACCAATTTTCAAACCATAAACTGAAAATGACTCCTTGTTTTGTTTCTAAAGTTCTAATTTTTGGCCTTTCCATCGTATTTAGGTACTTTTCTTTCACCCATTACGAACTTCTACGACTCTCGCTCTGCTAGACAGCTACACCTACAGATACCCAGGGTTCACTGTGAGCTTGGCAGAGCAGCTTTCTCCCATAATGCACTTTGGACATGGAACAACCTCCAAAACGCTTTAAAGCTCAGTGATTTTGTCTCGCTGAATCAATTCAAAAACTTGATCAAGGAAAATGTAATCCTGATCTGTTTTTTATTTATACAAGTGTATCTGAATTGTCTTAATTGTTTTTACGTGCTGTGAACATTTTACATTCTCTGTGATGCTGTGCTATCTTGGCCAGGTCTAACTCTGAAAAAAGATTTTTCATCTCAATGGACTTTCTGGTAAAATAAAGGCTAAAAACAAAACAAAAAAACATGACAAATGCAGGCATGGTTGGTATTTTGGCTCCACTTTCTCTGTGCTCTCAGTTGTCACAATGCTACACACTTTGAAACACTCCCTTCAAGTGTTGTGTCCCACTTTCCTATTAGCGAGCCACATCTGTCAGCAGATAATGTCGATGCCACATGGCATGAGAAGCTAAAGTCCAATTCAGGGTGAAAAGGAAACCAAAAGTGACGTTTGCAGACCTGTTTCCGAGGCTTTCTTCCTTCTCTGTAGCAGGTAAAACCTTTATTTCTGTCGCTTCATTCTCTGCCTGCTGCTCTTCTTCTTTTCCAATCTCCTCCTGAATCTCAGCATCTTTTCCAGCCTCGCTTGGAGCACTCTCCTCCTCCTCCTCCTCCTCCTCTATCCCCTCATCCTCCTTCACTTTGGGAACATGTCCTTCCTGCACTTTCAGCATTACTTCCTTCCCGGCATCCTGTTTGAGTTTCTCTGAGGAAGTGACCTCCTTTGAGCTCGTAGTTGCACACTCAGGATCTGGCTCTGGGTCCTGATCAGACTTTAAGCTGCAGAGAGAACGCATCTTTGACTGTTTTATACACAAATCCAAGTTCACTCGTGCTATAAAATTATTACAGCAAATGTGACACTTAAATCACTATTAAGTGTACAAGCGCTGCAGGAACAGAAACTAAGAAGTTCTGACAAGCTTTGTGTTACAACAACAAGAGGCAACGTCGCCCCCTAGTGGCCACAGTGATGCTCTCAAAAGACAAAAGTACACGCTTTATGTAAACAAGCGTCTTGTTTTGGTATCAGCTGTGAACCTGCTAACCTCTCGCTGGCGTCTGCTGGAGCTGTGGTCTCTGGCTCTTTTTCTGAGCTGGCAGAGTCTCGTTCTCCTCCGCTGTGGTTGAGTCTCGCCGGCTCCGGTCCAGAAGAAGACACATCAGGGATGTTTGTGTCCTCAGCAGCGGCCTCCCTGCAGACCAAAGAGCTGCTATTGTCTGGATCCTCCGCCACAGCGCTGGAACCAGAAAGACGACACAGATAGAAATGTGTGTTTGGCCGTTTAACAGGTGCTCGGTCTATTAATGCAAACTGAGAAGAACCCAGAGACAGGAAGTTCAGGAACAGTTTCTTCCCCGAGCCATCACTCCGATTAAAATCAGTCAGGAACTACTCATTGTGAAACCCAACCCTACATGTACTGTGTAGAACATCATCCACCCACATCATCTTTGAGTCTCTATTTATTGTTAATAACTATTTTTGGACTAAACTTGAGTTCATTTTACCCATATCTATAGCTATAAATAGTATTTAAACACTAATTTTATTTCTGCAACCTGCATATGTTAACATACTTGGCAATTAAAGTTGATTCTGACAGCAAAAAGTAAGGTTCAGTACTGAAGTATCACACCTATATTTGTATTGTAACAGTCGACTGACAAAGAAAGTCATCAAACTACTACACACTTCACAATCAAGTAAAACAAGCAGCTATTAGGCAATCCTGACTTCTGGTTTAGCAACACCTCGAGGGCGTAAGGCAACAACAGATATAAGTTATGAGAAAATAATTACAGAGGTGGAGACCAGGAAATGTTGTTCAGTCTGACAGAATGTAAAAATGCTCTCAATGTATTTCCAGTATTCAAACTACATGGCAGTCACACAAATGGCATAAGACAGGGGTGTCAAACATGCGAGCTGCGGGCCAAAACTGGCCCACCAGAGGGTCCAATGTGGCCCCCTGGATGACTTTGTAAAATGTAAAAATTACAGAGAAGACATTAACTGCAGATGGTAAAATTATAAACTATCAATTAAAAATAATGCCTAGACCATGACAAGTTGAATACAAGATTGGTTATTGTTCTTTTGTCATTTTGTGTCTCGTTTTTGCAATATTTTTTCTTGTTTTTTGTTTGTCTAATGTTTTGTGATTTTGTTTCTCGCTGTTGTTGTTTTGTGTCTCGTTTTTATCATGTTTTGTCTTGTTTTGTCTGACTTTTATCGTTTTTCTCACATTTGTTATTTTGTTTCTCGTTTTTGTTGATTTGTTTTTTAGTCTCACGTGTTTTTTGTTTCATTTTTGTCATTTTGTGTTTTGCTTTATTCATTGTTTTCTGTATCGTTTTTGCTGTTTTGTTTCACGCTTTTGTCATTTTTCTGTCTTGTTTGTAGCTTTGTAACTTTTTTGACAAATTTTCTGATTTGTTTGTCTCATTTTTGCAGTTTTGTGTGTCATTTTTGTCATTTTTTGTCTTGTTTTTGTTGTTTTTTGGCCTTTGCTGTTTTTCCTCACATTTTTTGTCTTATTTCTGTCATTTTGCTTTATTGTTTTGTGTACCATTTTTGCTGTTTTTTCCATGCTTTTGTCATTTTTTGTCTCGTTTGTCCATTTTTTTGTCGCTTGGTAACTTTTTTTTGTCACTTCTTTGTTTTGTTTTGTACCGTTTGCCTCATTTTTTTGTCATTTTGTCTCTCATTCTGGTAATAGTTCGTCTTGTTTTTGTTGTTTGTTGTCTTTTTAAAAGTAAAATACCATATATTTCAGTTCCAGATAGCAGTGACTAAATGTTTTGTTCTTTTGTAGACACTCTGATCTGGAAGTTGTAATGTGTAAATGCTAAACTGAGGCATAATGTTGCTGAAATTGAACTTACTATTCTAAAGAAAACTCAGGTTGTTCATAGTGTTTTGTAAAAAGAGAATTCCTTAAATGAGAACATTGTTAGAATGTACTTTTTTTTGGACAAAAACAAAGGGGAAATCTGGCGTTGTCTTTATTTATTGGTTACTATGCGTTGATTTTATTGGTCCACTTGGGATGAAATTGGGTTGAGTGTGGCACTCCTGAATAAAATGTTGGGCTCACTTTTGATTTTATCCTTTTCTGGGAGGCTGTTCCAAACAAAAAAGGTCCTTGATTAAGAATCTTTTGAGACACTGATATTTAGAAATTAAACAGCTTAATTGGAGAGAAGCGGTTTGTCTTCTGTCTCAAAAAACGAACACATTCAACATGACTATGGAGATGTTTAGTGTTGCTGCTGTAACAATGGAAATTTCCTCTGGCGTGGGGAGCAATAAAGGATTGTTTTATCTAACCCAAATGCTAGACATTCGACCACCACTTATCAGATTTAAAATTTAGAAAAGCAGTAAAATGCAACTAAAAGATGACAACAAACCATTAACAGTACACAACTCACCAGCTCAGAGACTCTGTGTTTGAGACGGTGGATTCCTGACCTACTGCTGCAGCCGGCTGAGCCTTTGGCACATTTTCATTACTTTCAGCTGACTCCTCTGAAGGTTTGGCTACTTCAGTGTCAACAGCAACTCTGGCGCGTGCTTCTTCATCTTCATGAGTACCGCTCGCTGTAATGTGCTCTGTTGCTGTTGTGTTCGTCTCTGTGTTTTCAGTGCCATCATCCAGGATTCTGTCCTGCTCTGAGGCTGGATTTTCTTCTTCTTCTTCTGCCTTTGATGCGTCACGAACCTCCAAACTCGCCGCAGCAGCGAGGTCTTCCTGCGGACAGTTTAAAGTGCATTGCAGAAGTTCAGCCTGGTGGCTGTCTGCAGCGGTCTCCTTCATCTCTTTGTCTTGTGCTCTGGTGCCGTTTTCCTTGAGTTCGGACACTTTCCGGGGAGAAGGCGTCGCTGTTTGGACGCTTTCCTTCGGCAAGGGTCCATTTTCCTGAGTGTTGTTCAGCTCCGTCTCTCCATTCTCAGGACTCTGCTTCAGTTGCACCACGTCCTCCACAGGAGTTTTTCTGAGCGACAGAACACAGCGAGCATGAGCGAAATCACAGACCACAACATAAACTCCTATTCAGCCACAGCTTTCATATTTTGAGTCGGTTTCATGACCAGAAACAAAAACAGACGCAGCAGAAAGACGCTACAGAATTCAGGAAACTTATACCACCTTAAGCCACCTTTAATTGTAGCATTTTAAGACCTTTGGAAGTTCCCCCGGCCTGATTTTATGACTTCAGCGTTCCGTTTATCGGACAACACATCCCACACAAACCACAGGGGAAAACCTAATCGTCTTTTGGTTTTAACTGATGCTCCAGCATCGTAACATTAGACAAGAAGCACTGTGGTGCAGCCAGTATGGATTTTCCATGTGACTCATCTGACAATTATTGCCTTCATGAGTCTTGGTTAGTTCTTTGGTCAATAAAATGTCAGAAAATGGTGAAAAATAACAACCAGTGTTTCTAGTGTGTTGAGAAGACGTCCTAAAATGTCATGTTTGACCTAAAGATGTCCTGTTTACGGTCATATAGGAGGGAAAATACTGAAATATTCACATGAAGAAGCTGGGTTTTTCCTCAAGTTGATTAATCGATTATCAAAATAGTAATTAATTTAATAGTTGACACTGAATCAATTATTAGTTTAGAAGTCATACAGAAACATGCATGTTTGGTTTAGATTGCAGTAAAGTTCATCATTTATGTATTTATTTACTAGTAAAAAAGAAAAAAATTATACCATTTCCACATGTCACATTTAACAGCAAAATGACTGATTTTGAATGTCACTCAGCACTCGTTAAAATGTTTGGTTAACTACTGAACTTTATGGCCTCAATATAATAATTTATGATGTTAAAATACAGCATGTGATGATGAATTATATAAAGAAAATCAGGGGAAACACGGTTAATCTTGTAAGGCCCAAATATAGAAAAAAACTTGCAAAAAACCCCCCCAAAAAACAAAAGATATAAAAAAAAAATATAAACCCAAATATTGAAAAAAATTTAATAAAACAAAAAATAAAACAAACAAACAAACATATATATGTATATATACAATCAAATATAGAAAAAGTAAAAAATAACAACAACAATAATAATAATAATAATAATAACAAACTCAAATATAGAAAAAATTAAATAAAACAAAACATAAAACAAACAAACAAACATATATATGTATATATACAATCAAAGATAGAAAAAGTAAAAAATAACAACAACAATAATAATAATAATAATAATAATAACAAATAAACTCAAATATAGGAAAAAATAGCAAAAACTAAAATAAAAATACAAATAAAAGTAATAATAATAATATATAAATCCAACTGTAGAAGTGAATGAGCAAATAATAAAAACTTTCTTTAAAATTATATATATATATATATATATATATACACATATACACATACAAGCACAAACAGATAGAAAATAATATTTAAAAAAAATAAAACTGATGTTGTGTTTCTGCAACAGTGGGTTTTACAGGGTAAAACACCTGTTTGGGTCAGCATTTGATGATCTTTCAAGGGAAATTCCTCCTTGAACATTGATCTACTTTTTGTATTGAAGGTAAAATGTTTGTTTTGAGTTGAAATTAGTGCTAAAAATCAAACATTTCCACAACCTTCAATGCTTTTACACATTTTGATGCTGACAAACATTTTAAACTTCCTAAATGAGCCAGTTCTGACATGTTGATCTACCTCCTTAATCTAACCTGAGGGGGAATAAACCGTTCTATGTGAGCTGCCCAGCGCCCTTTACACACTCAGAGTAGGATATTTTCCCCCGTTGGTTATCTTACCTCGTGTCATCGTCGCCTTGAGGACCGCAGGTGCCGACCACCAGCGTGTCGCCCGTGCCCGCTCTGCCCTTCGAGTCATCTGTCAGCAAACCACTTCTTTCCTCGGCACTGCCACAGGGACTTTCAGGGCGACAGCAACTGTTCCCCATCTGCTCGCTCCCTCTGCTCGGGAGGTCAGACAGGTCGTGGGCTGAACGCTGGCCTCTGGTTCAAAACAGCCGCGAGCGACCTGACGAGTCGCCGAAGCCTGAAGACCTCAGGAGGCCATGATGGAGCGGGTCAAGCTGCTGCTAGAAACAGGAAACAACCACATTTGAGTTTAATGACAGAGTCCATATCTAATGAGTTTTATTGATGTAGCCGCAAAACACAACACTTTTACATGATTAAAACACTTAATGTGTTCATGACCTGGTCAGAAACTTCAGCTATCAGCACTAAAAATTAGATCTACGACGAATAATCAACAGCTATTAAATAATCAAGCAGATATTTAAGAAAGAAATAAACAATTTCTAAAAAAACATTTTAAAATTTCAATCTTTTCTAGTTTCTGTCCTCCAGTATGGAAGGAAATTGGTTATATTTGGGTTGTAGGCAAAATGAGACACTCGTCATCTTGACTTTTGGGAAAAACTTTTTCAAAACCATTTTCTGACATTATATAGACAAAATAAACTAAAAAAATAATTCAATAAAATAATCAACAGATTGACAATACAAACAATTTTCAGATGCAGCCCGACTACTACTGCTTTATCTCCTTTTTAATTACATGCTATATTTTAACAAAAGTTTAAAAAAACAACAACATGATGCCCCATAGTGTTTTTGTTTATCTAAAGTAGGGGTGACAAACGGCCCTCCAGAGGGTTCAATCAGGCCCTCAAAGTGTAAAAATTAGAGAAGACATTAACTGCAGATTGTAAATTTGTAAAACTGTAAAATTAAAAATAATTTCCAGACCAGGACAAGTTGTTTTGATCATAAAGTAAAATACTAGACTGCCCATAGTTCTTTTGTTGTTCTGTGCCTCACTTTTGTCATACTTTGTCTTATGTTTTGTTTTTTTTGCAGGTTTTTTGGTCTGATTTTTGTCGTCTCATGCTTTTGTCATTTTGTTTCTCGTTTTTGCCGTCTTGTGTTTCCTTTTTGTCTCGCTTGTGTTTCACTTTATTTGTTGTTATTGTCTCATTTTTTTTGTCTGTCTTTTGTCATTTTGATCATAAAGTAAAATACTATATCATTCAGTTCCAGATAACTGTGACTAAATGTTTTGTTCCTCTGTGATCTGTAAGTTGTAATGTATAAATGATGAACTGAGGCACGATAAGAAATTTCAGGTTGTTCATGATGTTTTGTAAAAAGCCAATTCCTTAAATGTGCACATTTTCAGAATTGTACTTTTTTGCACTAAAACAAAGGAGAAAAAATTGTAGTTGTCGTTATTTATCAGTTATTATGCTGTGATTTTACTGGTGCAGCCCACTGGAGACCAAATTGTGCTGAATGTAGCCCCTGGACTAAGATGAGTTTGACACCCCTGATCTAAAGCATTGCCTAAACCAAAAACAACAAAAGTTGAATAAATATTGTCAGGCTCGCAATGAGGTACACATTATTAATGAGAATTATATTAAAACCGCAGTATGACCAAATGCAAAAACCAATCTTAGAAGTTGTATTTATTTCAATAAAGGTAAGATGTGTCCAAAAAATGTTACAAAATGAGGAACTGTGGTATTTCTTGATCAACTGATTAGTTGTTCGGTCCATAAAATGCCAGAAAATAGTGAATAAAAATGTTTATTAGTGTTTCCCAAAGTCTAAGATGACAACAGAACAAAGTTTACTATCACAGAGAAGCAAAGAAAATTGAAAATATTCATATTCAGGAAGCTGGAATCAGAGATTTTATACTTTTTTCTCTTAAAAAAACACTCAAACAGACAAACTGATCATCAAAATAGTTGGTGGCTACTTTAATAGCTGACAATTAATCAATTAATGGTACTAATCATGCTCTCTAGATGTAAGGCATGTTTTGTACAGATTGCCGCAAAAGTCATATCATTTATGAATTTTCTCACTCGAAAATAATTTTGAAAATGTAATTCCTACAGAAGTTAGATCACATTATCTGTCAACATTAATAGCAGTATTAATGTTTTTGTATGTCGTTCAGTATTTTTCATAACGTTTGCCATTTATGACTCCAACACAATGAATATACACTTTATAATATCAAAATAAAGCATGTGATCATGTATTGTTCAGATCTTTTCAATGGCAATGTGGCTAAAATTCCAGTTTGAGCCTTAATTTGAGGTGGAATGTTTCTTCAGTCCTTTGTTGCTGTCAACACAATACATAGAAGTAACGGTACCACTGACAGCTGCACACATACCTGTCACTGAAAACATAAAAACAAGCTGCAGACGAACCTTGTTTCAGTTTTGCAGAAGTCTAACTCCTCAGTGTGTCGATCATGCAGCTCCTGTTCTGGTTTCACTTTTGCTGCGCTGCTTAGCTAGCCAGCTAGCTGCGGTAAACTTAAAACACAAACATGCGCCGCTAAAGAGTGACCGCCGTTGGCTGGAACCGCTGCTGCCGCGGTGCTTAGCGTCTCCTCAGGCCGAGCTGGTGCCGGTGGACGCGGCGCATTTCACGGAAAGCCGTCGTTCGCCGTCCCCCGACGCGGAACATCTGTCGGTGCGGAGCCTTTAGCTTAGCCGGAGCAGCAGGTCATGGCTCGGTCCAAGCAGAAGCCCATGACGTCATCCTCGTGAGCGCCGAGAGTGGTGCTGCGTTCAGGAGCTCCTCGGAAAACCTACAACTCCAGATGTGGCATCCATCCATCCATCCATTCTCTATACACCGCTTTATCCTCAGTAGGGTCGCGGAGGGTGCTGGAGCCTATCCCAGCTGACTCGGGCGAAGGCAGGGGACACCAAGGACAGGTCGCGAGTCTGTCGCAGGGCTACATATACAGACAAACAATCACACTCGCATTCAAACCTACGGGCAATTTAGAGTGTTCAATTAACCTCAGCATATTTTTGGACTGTGGGAGGAAGCCGGAGTGCCCGGAGAAAACCCACGCATGCACAGGGAGAACATGCAAACTCCATGCAGAAAGATCCCAAGCTCAGGCCGGGATTTGAACCGAGGATCTTCTTGTTGCAAGGCGGAAGTACTAACCAGTACACACTATGCAGCCCGAGGACAAACCTGCAGCTAGAAAAAAGACAAAGGTAAAAAGAAATTGTCTTATCTAGATAATATGCATAACAGGGTTGCATGAGGTAGCGTGAGACATTCAGTCAAGGCTGACAATGTTATGAAAATATGAAAAATAGAAGAGAGAACATAGCTTTGCTCTTCTCATTCTTTTGGGAAACTGATGACGTTAACCCTCGTGTCATCCTGCGGGTCAAAATTGACCCATTTTGAAGTTTGAAAACGTGGGAAAAATTTTTTTTTCACAATGAATTTTCACATTTTCAACATTTTTGGGAAATCTTTGAACATTTTTTTAGTGGATAAAAAAGAAATGTTGAAAATGTTTCTTAAGAACATTCATGTAAAAATGAACCAAAATCCAGTGGATTTCACTGGATTTTGGTTGATTTTTTTGTGAATGTTCTTAAAAAGCATTCAAATTTTTACTGATATATATGTAATCCCTTTAGATATTTTTAGGACTTTTTGAAGATTTTTACAAATTTTTTGAAAATATTTACAAGAATTTTCTTGTCATATTTGGGGGATTTTTTAAATACATTTTTAAAGAGAAACTTTTACAGAATTATTGGAGTTTTCTTCCTGAAGGTTTTGCAAATTTTCATAAATTTGGGGGAATTGTTTTGCTGAATTTTTGGATTTTTTTTTCAGACAAGGAAACAATATTTTCTGGTGAACGTAAATGAGGAGAACAGGAAGGTTAATTCCACTGTTTCACGTGATTCACTGTTTTCTTCTTCTACCAGCTAAAAAGTTTACGTTAACAGGGTCGCCGTCCCATAATAACTATTTAAAATATTATGTTTATTAAAAAAAAATCCTGCAACTGCAAGAGACATCAATGAAAAAAAAAAAAAAGGAGACTTAAATTTAATTTTAACCGTTTTAATTGAGATTCTATTTGATCACCAGGTGGGAAAAGAGAAAAAGGGCATTTTAGGGGGAACTCCAGACTTATTTAGTATTTTAAAAAATGCTTTCAAACACTCTTTTCTCCCAGTTTTTTAAGATTTGGTCCCAGCACAAGTAAATTTACACAAAAACTGCATGTTTTGAGATTTTGTACAGGGATTATTGGAAATTTGATGGGTGGGACATAAAATGTCCTCCAATTCTGGAATGATCCTTATACTGCCATGATGGTGAAATGAACCATTTTTCACAGTCTTGTGACATAAAACATTAAAACACACTGTGAAGTTGTGCATTAAGTTTGCTGAAAAAGGGGACAGGGTATGGGATCTTTCACATGAGCTGAACAAATGAACAGCTGACAGTTCACTCAACTCATTAAACAAATGTTAGGAGTAACTAAACTAGCAATTAAAGCTGCAAGCAGCGTTGGTCAGGCCCTCGCATCTGAGCAGCCCGGCTGGCCCGGCTGGTCCACACGTATCCACCAGGTGTTGCTATAACTGAGAGTGTAAAGTTTCAGCCAGATTGGACCACCTACAGGCTAGTTGCACAGCACTTCCTGTTTCATGGCAAGAAATCCGAAATGGCCGCCGGTTGTCACTTGGATGTGATTAGGGCCCGACTTTGATGACAGTTGTAAAATTTGAAGCAGATTAGACCACGTATAGGGTAGTTACACAGCACTTCCTGTTTCATGGCGAGAAATCCAAAATGGCCGCCAGATGTGGCATGGACGCGATGAGGGCCGCATTCCGTGGGACGCCATGGCCGCGCCCTCAGACTTTTGCGGAGCGTTTTGATAACTTTTGATCACCCATGACTGGAGTACATCCTGGCCAAATTTCAGCTCTCTCAGTGTTAGTGTGTTTGAGTTTATAGCTTTTGAAAATGTCCAAAAATGACAACTTTGTCGAAAATATGAATATATTCAAAATGGCCGCGTTCCGTTGGTCGCCATGGCCACACCATCAGACTGTTGCGGACAATTTTGATAACTTTTGATCACCCATGACTGGTGTACATCCGGACCAAATTTCAGCTCTGTAGGGGTTACACTGCTTGCGTTAATAATTTTTGAAAATGTCCAAAAATGACAAAAAATGAATCATATTTCAAAATGGCCGCATTCGGTGGGTCGCCATTTCCACGCCCTCAGACTTTTGTGGAGCGCTTTGATAACTTTTGATCACCCATGACTGGAGTACATCCAGGCCAAATTTCAGCTCTCTCGGGGTTACGCTGTTTGAGTTTATGGATTTTGAAAAGTATCCAAAAATGACACAAAATTGTCCAAAATATGATTCATAATTCAAAATGGCCGACTGCCTGTTGGATTATGGGTAATGGTCCAAGAGGCTTTTTGTGTGTCTTGACGAGTTAGATATGCGTACCGAATTCCGTGGCTCTAAGTGAAAGGCTGTCCGGGGCTGAATTTTCTTAATTTTCTAGGGGGCGCTGTTGAGCCATTTTGGCACGCACGCGTGCCAATCCCCAAAAATATCAAATTTTTCGCAGGTCCTGATGTGTTTTCATGCGTTTTCATTGATGTTTAGGGCTTCAAAATGGCCGATTTCGAGGCCGACAAATAATAATAAAAAACCCTTGGGTTTCAATAGGGTCTTCGCACCGTTCGGTGCTCGGACCCTAACAAGTCGCAGCTTCTAAAATGTGCGCATTTGCTATTTAATCTGACTTACACAGATAAATGTAATATCTGAGAGCTATGTTGCGTTCAGGTGCTCCTTGGAAACCTCGCTACTTCACATGTGCACTTCACTGTATAGCCAGTGAGACGACTGGTCAATAGAATTAGACCATTTAATTGTTAAAGCAGAGACATAAAATGTTCAACATTCCAATCTTTTCAAATATACTGCTGTTCTACATTTTATACCACACTAAACTGATTATTTTTAGTTCTTGTTGAATAAAACATGTATTTTGAGGACTCTAATGTGCATACATGAACATATATCTTGTTAATCAGGTATCTGTTGACTTCAAGTGTCACTGCAGGTCGTCAGAGGTTTCACACCCGTTAACGTACACCGGCCCGAGGGCGGGCCGCTTTGATATCTGCATAAGCATTTTTCAAAATAGAATGACACTGCAAACGCGATTATACAAACACTATACACACATAGAAAGCTGAGATTCTCATGAATCCGCCGGTATAAACCACTTTCAGATGTGATTACCACAGCGGGTAATATAAACACATTTGTCCAACAAACAACAAATCACGTAAAGGTGTACAGCTCACCATTGGACGCTCGTTCCTGGTCAAAAATGAAGATAATCCCCAAAAACCAGCCAGAACCCAAGCTTAGCCATCCAGGGAAAACAATCCAGTATAATACTTTGTCCAAAACATGTCTCGAAATAAGTAAAAAATCCAGAAATCGATCGGCTCCGTGCGCGGCTCCGTGCGCGGCCACGCGGCGCGTGGTGGCGCCGTGCGTTTCATATTCACTGCATTTTTGTAAATAAGTTTATCAAACATGCTTATATTTCCTTCGTTCAATGGATACTGAAGGCTTCACTTCTGCTTCAAACCAAACTTCAACCAATTTTTTTTTAAGCTATATGTCTCTGGTCCGCCTACCACGGCGAAACAGCCAACCGTGGCCGAGACTGACAGATTTGGACTACATCACTGACTGACTTACTTCTCAGCAAATCATGTTGGAGAAAACGTTAGATTGACAGGCCTGGTAGCCAATGAGCTTGCTGAATGGCTTGCATATAAATCCCGCCTCTGCTAGCGGGTTTATGTCATTTCAGACGTGTGCTCCGGGCTCCACCTGCTGCCTCTCTCTGTTCCTGTCAGTCTGTGTCTGATCGACACTGAAGCCTATCTGAAGTGATTTTTTGAGTTCTTTATGAGTTTTTGGAGTGAAAATAATGTGAAAACGGGCTGAAAACGAACATATACCATTGTGCAGAGGGTATACAGAGGGTGTCCAAAATTGACAGCGCCGGGGCATAGCAGTACAAATACATGTGTGAAACACTCATTTCTTGTAGTACTGCTCTGAAATTTTGACCTGAACTATGTAAGACCCCAGGCTTTTGCAATATTGTGTTTTCAAGCTCTCACAGTGCTGCCACACTGATTTTCAGGTGTTTTATTAGGGAAAAAATGTAGGCGAGAAAAAAATTCATCCTAATTCAGTGTGTGCCAACATGAAATTCTCTGTGCCAGTAGCACCTAGAGTAATTCTGAAAATTGAAAATTCAGGTTGTCTGCTTTCAAATGAGACCCCAACCATGCATGTACTCCAAACAGTTCAAGAACAGCATTCAATTTACTTTCTGTACATCTTCAGTAGAAATTTCGGGCGGAAATTGCCTGTACTTTATAGGAAGTATGTTTGTTTATTAAATGAGCTATAACAGTATCAAATCGTTTTTATACCTCGAGTCCCATCAATCCATTGTCAGACAGATAAAAGTATTTATAAATTTACTGATAAACCAGCATTTAAAAATATGTAGTTTTGCTGCTTTTCGCTGTTTTATATCAAAGTAAATGTGACTGTTGAACTGTTGATAAATAACACAAGCAATCTGTACATCAATAATATTAATCAATAATAATCGACAGTTAAAAAACAAACAATAACTACAAAAATCGTTTGGCAAAAATGTTATTTGGTATGTGTTTTAAACATTTTTTCATAAAATGTTCTACAAACCTTACAGTGCTGGGAAATTATCCTTTTTGTAAATGTTATACATTTTAAAATATAGTTTAGTAACAAAAAAAATCTGAAAACTGGTATTGAGCAGTGACTGAAAAAACGTTTTGAGAAAAAAAACACAGAACAGAATCAGCACCTAGTTTGTGAGAAGTTGACCAAAAGTTTTTGTTGTCGGCATTGGCAACACATTTCTCTATTTATTTTTTATTATGACAGTGTCTGAGGAGTCCTCATGATTCCTCTGTTAATCTAATATAAGGAAAATATGAGTAACTTCATTAATAAACAATGCTTTTTTTTTTTTGTTTAAATGGATGCACTTGTTCAGTTAGAATTTCAAAACGTTAAATGAACAGATGTCTTAGTAAGAGCTAATATGATTGTTTCTTCATTTATCAGGCAACAGTATAGACATGTGGTAGGAAATCTTATGTTTATTTTCAAACTTTTTTAAAACATCAATTTATGAAAATGCAAAAATCCTATTTTACATTATATACATAAAATTCAAACTAAAACCTGCTGTGTTTCACAATTCCAGTATTCCCATCGTTCAAACTCGTTTTGTTTCTGATTGTTCCCAGATGTTTTGGTCACTGGAAGCTCTTCAGCTCCTGCATGTGGGCGATCAGCTCCTGTGGCAGTCTGAGCTCCGTTGCTACGTCCACACAGCGCTGCAGGAGGAGGCTCAGACCTGAGCCTGAGGAGCAGTCGGCTGACCTTGAACGGAGCTTTTGTGGCTTTTGTCGAGTGTCCCAGTCCATGCTTTCTGCTCTCTGGCAGCAGTCTGTCTCTTTACACTCCTCTCCACCGCAGCCTGGACCAGCTTCCACCTCCAGGTCCTCCATGCTCTCGGAGACGTCGCTCACGCTGGGAGGAGGATTCTCTAAAGCCCTCTTGATGCTGTCCACGACCCGGTCCTCGTGCTGCGTGACCAGCTGCAGCAGGTCGGTCACAGAGGCTGGGACGGGGTTTTCCGGACGCTCAATCTGGCACCAGCACGATATAGCGCTGCGACACGAGACACAAAGAGGCAACAGAGTCACACACAATGGACCAGAGAAGAGACTGGGACAGAAAAGAGACTTCAATAAAGCGCCGTACAAAAGAGACTCAGGATGTTTCTGTGCAACAAAGAGGCTGAAATATTTAAAGAGTTTTACACCTCAGGGTTACTTTTAAAGAGTTCAAAACATGTCCATGGAAAATACCACCTAAATCCCAAATTATCTGAATATAACTTTAAAGATCAAGAATAATCAGACACTACATTCTATTATTGATGCTCATTAGCTAGTGGAGCAAAAAATACAACTATATTCTGCAGCGTGATTAAGCAACATTATTGTTAAACTTGTTTAAACATTTCTGCTCAGAACAGTTTAAACAGTTCGTCTGCCTCTAGTGGTCGATGTCGGATTCAACTTCAAAGCTATTGATAGAGAGATTTTCCCGCATCAATACTGTGATGAGAATAAAGGTCATCTGGGAAACTGTCTAAATGATCTTTTCTCGGTCTGAATGAACAAACCAACAGCTCAAAAACTGATCCGAGTATCAAACATCAATTACTGAAATGCCCTCTCACTTTTTGTCTTGTTTTATCGATTAAATACTTCTTTATATTTGTAATTTAATAAATAACTTGTATCAATCTTATATTCTATTTTAATTAGGCAAAGTTATTCTACAACTTCTAACACATCTGGCTTCTTATTCTGTTAAAAGAAAACGTCTCTAAGTTTGTATTCGTCCAATTAAGGTACTGAAAAAAGCGTAGTCGTGGTGTTGTATCTGGAATAATATTTTTAAAACACCAGAGTAATTAACGCATGCTTTTCCAGAAACGGATGTTCACACAACATATAAAAATTCACAGCTCAGAAACACCAGTTATGATATAAAATATTTGGTTAGAAAGTTAACATTTCCGGCTGTAAAATGAAGGAATGTCAATCTATGGCTTCTCATCGCAGGATTTAATGTAAACAGAAATTATAAACAGTTTAACCACCAAAGAGTGATTTTTTTATTCTTGGACTGTGAAATTTGAAGGATTTTAAATATTTTTTAGGTGAAACTATGCAGTGTCTCTCCAAAAAAATAAAATAAAAAAGTGTCAAAATTAAATCTTGAGAATCTTAACTTTGGTTTTTCTTTGGAACCTTGACACCAACCAACTACATGTCATAATAAATCACATGTTGGATATTTTATATAACAGAACTTTCTGCAAACTGTAGCTGAATCTGGTGCTTCTCTGTTTGAAGACAGCAGATTTCCTGAATACAAATAGTTACACTGTCTGATTAATAGTCTTTTACTGAGAAAACAGACTAATGTTTTGTCTATTATTGTATTGTGTCTAAATAGCAATATATCTGGAACATTATGGAGTGAAATTATAGAGTGAGTTTAGTTTAGTCACAAAAAAACATTGTCATTACATTCAAAATAGATGTGTGTGAATCTATTCTAATTAATCTAATCTACCTGGTTTTAGGTTTATTATAGGTCTGTCTCATGTCTTTGCCCACTGTGAGTAATATATTTAATGAAGTTTGTGTAGATTTTCAGTCATCCAGGTGACAGGAGCTTCAGTTAAAATAAGCTATATGTCTCTTTTTGGTTCTTGGGGAGGAAACTAAATGAAATATTATGGTGGTTTACCTGATTATTCCTTTGAGGCGACCCACAGCTGCAGTCTGAGCTACTCCCTCCCTGAAGCCCTGGCTGAATCCGGCCTGAAGTGAGGCCTCCTCCCCGGCATCCACTCCCTCCACATACCCGTCCTGTCCGCAACACCAGCACGTTAACAAACTAACAGTCACACAAGCTTCACATATCAAACCAAAAGTCAGCGACTACATTATACAGGAAAGATCACATTTTCAGTGTATTTTCTGAGGTAAGCTAACAGTAACTTACCTTGATCCGCTTCTTCATGTTGGACGTCCACTCTTTACTCTGTAAATTCAGCTCGTCTCCATTCTCGTCGAACACGTCTTCTCCGCTGACAGACACCGATTTGAACCAAGACATGGTGAGTTTACAGTAAACCCTGCTTCTAAGGAGACTGTCCGGTGTTTTAGCGACATATGAAACACCTGAGAGCAGCTGCTGCCTCAGCAACGGCTTCCAGCTAGCAGCTTACGTCATCAACCTGCGACCCAAAGAGGAACTTTTAAAAAAATCTTTATTTAGCTTTACAATATACAGTAATCATAAAATAAATCAATAGCAATAACAATAAGTTAATATTAATAAAAGAAAACAAAAAAACTAAATGAAAATAAGAAAGTAAACTAAAAAGAGAGAAAGAAAAGGAACTCCACATGGAACAGAAATGCTGCTGACACGTGGATGCTACTAAAACCTTAAAAGAGTTGTTAATAATAATAATAATAATAATAATAATAATATTAAAACAATTTGATTATTTTTGTTTTTTTTATTTATTTTCTTTTTCGTATTTTAATCATGTCTTAACTGTGTAATTTTGTATTTGCTGCTGCCTGTCTTGGCCAGGACTCCATTGAAAAAGAGGTTCTTAATCTCAATGGGATCTTTCCTGGTTAAATAAAGGTTAAATAAAAATAAAATAAAATAAAATAATAATAATGTGTCTGTGACCAATTAATTATTTTTGCTTAATGAAAAGGGTAACATTATATTTTCTTCATAATTTATTACATTTTGCTGCAGAAAATTCTGCTGAATTTATTTATTTATTCGCTTGTTTGTTTGTTTATTATTATTATTATTATTATGTAGCTATAATAACAATAGTAACAATAAAATAATAAAAACAATGATAATGATGACAATAACCCTAACCCTAACCAGTCTGTGGAGCAAACAAGGTCAGAATAAATGACTATCCTCTCCTGTGAACTCCTACAAATTAACAAAGTCACCCATGTGGCAAAAAGCTGCAGATGAACAGAATGGATACGAGTGTTACTGGTTAGGAAGAGAGGGAGATGAATGAGGCTGCTGCACAGTGACATCCTGACTCAATTCAAACTTGTTCTGAGTGATCAACTTTATCCTATAATGAAACATTTCTGTCTTTTCCAGGATGACGACGCCTCCATCAATAATGCATGAAGGGCAAAAAATCTAAATAGTTTGATGAAAATGATGTGAATCATATTTTATGGCCTTCACAATCAAAGGAACACTCATGGGGGATTTGGACCAACATGGTACACAGCTCCCTTTACTACCACTAACAAAACAACATCTATAGACAGTATACCAATGGATATGTGCAGTACTTTTTGCACTATGAACTGTATCATGCAAGTATCATTTTGCACTACTGTGTTTAAACATTCCCTTCTAGCTTGTAAATATCTGTATATATTGCATTATATTTATTTGCATCACTGCTATTTTTTCCCTGTTGTTCCTCTTTCTATTGCTTCTTTATTTTTATTTTTCTCTTTCCATATTCCTAGGGTGACACCAACAGCTGAAACCAAATTCCTTGCATGTGGTGTACGTACTTGGCCATTAAAGTGGATTCTGATTCTGATATTTTAGAAAAATATTACTCCATCCCTTCAGTAAAACATTGAACACTTCATGTTGTTTTTTCCTTTAATTTGTCGCCCATTCGTATTTGGCATTCGATTCAGTTCAAAAGCAATGCAGAGTATCTTATTTTGGTGTGGAATTTCCTTCCAGATGCACACTGACATTCAGCAGTATCACATTCTAGACACTATCAGTGTAAACCTGCAGGTGGCGATGAAGCCTTACTGTAAAACTGACTGGTTCACACAGACTCCATCACCACCATCATCATCCTGATCTGCTAAATCGTCATATCTGTCCGTTGTTTGCTTATCACTATAACAACTCTGCAGTCATTCCTTATTAGTCTACTGCTCACTTTAATTTTCACAAAATAGCTGCATAAATGATCATAAAACGTTGAAACATCATTTTATTTACACTTTCTTCTCTTTAACACAGTAAATTCAAACATCAAGATTTAGATGAAAAACTGCAAATTTGATTTTACTCCTTGTGCAAGCACATTGTGTCTCTCTGAAAGGATTAAATGTGGATTGAGGCAGTTCTTTAGTGTCTTAAGATTGACAAACTGTAAAATTATATTTAATAATGCGCTGTCACATTTGTTATTCTTTAAAAAAATGCAGTAGTTTAAGGTTCTAACAGCATCATAAATGAGATGAAATAAAATGTGACGTGGGCAGGGCAGGGTGTGTTTATTTGGCATTTACCTGATCAAATCCAATCAGAAAATTATTTTAGTCTCGGTTTTAGGTCGATATCATAAAATATAAAGTTCAAGAAAGAAGAAAAATGCACCATGATGTTATTTTACTTATATCTAAGGTAAGAAAATCTAAAATATTTCCGGTAAAAATGATGAAAACGGTTCAAAAACAGCTAAAACATGAAATAAAAAAATAAACAATAAGCAAATAAATCTTATATGTTTCAGTGAGAAACATTTTGTCTCAGAAGACGTGTCGGGTTGTTGTTGTTTTTTCCATGAAACACTCAAACATCCATACAAATGTTTAGTGCAGCTTGAACGCTCCGGCTGTTCAAATCACTGTCCGGTGCATCTCTGCAGCTTCCTGTTTAAGTTTTCAAACAAGAAAATGTCATCCGTCATGACAAACACATTATTCACTCATCAATAATGCATCTCACCTCCCTTTTTCTCACTGTTGAGTAGAGAGAGAAGAGGGAGAGAGAGGGAAAAACAACAACAACAAAAAAACCCCTCCTTGTTTTATTTTCAGATTTTCTCATTCTTCATGCCACGCTTTATGGAAAACACAGGAGAGGGTGGACAGCGGGTAAATGCATTTCACCTTGGTGGAGTGCATTTGCAGCCGCTGGACAACAATGGCCTTGAGAATACTCGGAGGCCACGGCGGAGTTGTCTCTGTTCTGGAAAATGGAGTCGGCCCGGAGGCCTCATTCACAGCAGCCACACCTTCAGTCCCCTCGCTCGAAGAGTCAAAACAACCAGCCGGGGCAATCACCTGACACATTTCCATCCAATTTCCACTGCAGAATGTGTTCATTTTCAGGCTAATGGCATGTCATTTTGCAGGAGCCTTTGGTCAAGAATTAATCCTGGAATCAAAACAGATTTTCCGGGGAGCAATCTTCCATCAAGTATTGATTTTTTTACACTCACGGAGCCTGTACTCCCTAATTTAACCTGACAGCCAGCAGCACAATGGACTGGGAGCACCTTGGCGTCTCACAGAGGGAGCTCTCCTCCGCCTCTTGCTCTCCATGAAGTGAAAGAGAGATTGGGAAGAGGGGGGAAAAAAGGACTCCCAGATGTATAAAACAAAGAGCATTGCTTACAGAAAACAGAGAGATAAAGCTTCCGTCCTCTCTGCTTTACCTCTAATTATGTTTTCTAGGGTAGTGCAACTTGGGCAGGTGAGGCTGAGAGGGGAAGAGGGGAGAGTGTTCTGGGGCCATCAGCTATCATTATGGGCTTGTTGACATCTCCCTGTCTTTGAGTGATTCTCATCTGTGATTTCCCCTGGCCATTTTCTGCAGATGCACGAAGAGGGGTTTCATCATGGCCCCATAAAAAGGGCCCAAAGTGTCCGTGCAGGCCCCCGCTAATAAGAAAGCAAAGATGTGTCCGACCATGTCACTCCTCTCCCATCCATATCTGCTCTCTTGATGCCTTCAGATATGCAATCATTCTCTTTTCTCCCCCCTCGTCCTCTCCCCGTCTGTAAGTATACTATACCGTACGTAGAGGTCAGCGGGATGAGAGGATGATGGAGGGCAGGGCCGGTTATTTTCCTCTAGCTCTTAAAGCTGCGATGACCCATGTGCGGGAGAGTTGCACTTTGCCAAAGGGTTTTTTCATGCGCTGCTTACAAAGTGCCTGACAGGAGGGAAACTGTTTCAGTTTTCATCTGCTGCTCTCAACTCATAATCATCCATTTCAGGTAAAAAATGTTGTTTGATGTTTCTGTTTGGGCGTATTTAAGATAGGTAGCACATTTTTTGTGTGTGAACAGACAGTGACCTCTTGGGCGAAAACACTTTGTCCAAACTGATCAATTAAATCTTCTCATGCATCGTCTCCAGCACTAGACAGATATTTTACCCCGACTAAAAGCAGGATTGTGGTCAAAAGAGGCCTTTTGTTGTGTAACTTTGGTAGATTGTGGTGCCTAAAATGACTAAAGGTTCCTGTGTTGCCGTGTTACTTAATCGTTGATTGGGTAAAATTCCTTTTAACCCTCCTGTTGTCCTCATTGTTGGGCAGCAAAAAATATAGTTTCCTTGTCTGAAAAAATCCAAAAATTAAGCAAAAAAATTCCCCAAATTTCTGAAAATATGCAAAAACTTCAGGAAGAAGATTCCAATAATTCTCTAAAAATTTCCCTTAAACGTTTAATTTTTTTTTTTAAAAAAAGGTTGTTGCTAGAGGTACGAACCCGTACCTGTAGCCTGTGGACTACGGATACGGCACTTGCCATTTGCCAATCAGATACGCGACATCTGGTCACGTGACTCCCGGTAGACGCTAGCGGTACGGACCGTAGCATCGGTACTACAGGTACGGACCCTAAACCTGACCCTAACACTAACCCTAACCTTAACCTTTGCTTACCTTTCAACAGTTTGCAGTGGTTAGCAGCTTCTTGACTCGCGAGACTCGCGTACGGGTCCGTATCTGTCGGGCAAATGGAAAGTGCCATATCCGTAGCCCACTGGCTACGGGTACGGGTCCGTATCTGTAGACACTACCTAAATAAAAATCCCCCAAATTTGGCAAGAAAATTTGTGTAAATATTTTCAAAAAATGAGCAAGAATCTTCCAAAAAATCCTGAAAATATCTACAGTGATTACATATATACCAGTAAAACTTCTAATATTTTCTTTAAGAACATTCACAAAAAAATCAACCAAAATCCAGCGAAATTCGCAAAATAAAGTAATTAAGTCAAGTCTTAATATGCTAGCTTCTGATAGTGAAAACAATGTCAGCGTCATTCCGAATTTCTGAACTATTCTAGTGGTTAGCACTTTCGCCTTGCAGCAAGAAGATCCCCGGTTCAAATCCCGGCCTAGGGATCTTTCTGCATGGAGTTTGCATGTTCTCTCTGTGCATGCGTGGGTTTTCTCCGGGCACTCTGGCTTCCTCCCACAGTCCAAAAATATGCTGAGGTTAATTGATGACTATAAATTGCCTGTAGGTGGGAATGTGAGTGTGATTGTTCATCTGTATATGTAGCTCTGTGACAGACTGGCGACCTGTCCAGGGTGTCCCCTGCCTTCGCCCGAGTCAGCTGGGATAGACTCCAGCACCCCCCACGACCCTAGTGAGGATAAAGCTTTGTATAGGGAATGGATGGGATGGACACAGCATGTTGTTTTATTTAGTTTCCTACCTTAGCTGCTAACTATAGGCAACACTGTGAATTTGGTTTGTTATAAGTGTTGACAGCAGCTGCTAACATTAGCGGGTTAATTCTTACTTATTCTAAATATGTTCCTCAGTGACAGATACACAACTCTGTTAAAAGCAAAAACTTCTCCTGTGCTCACTGTAGCCTGCAGGAGCTACCTAGCAATGCTAACACCGATTCTTCACGGTACTAGCAGGTCGAACTAGCTCATCAGCTACCTGATAGCATGAGTAGCATTGTTAAACTAAGCTTTGAAAGCAAAAGAGGTTTAGCTTCTGCATCAGTGTTTATTTACTGCAATATGTCTTGTAGTTTGTTGAATAACTTTAGGATTGTTGTAGCTAACAGATGCTAACTGGCTAACTGTAAACACAGATGTTGAATTTGCCAATTTAAGAGAAGAAGAGGGCAGCATCAACACCACCAAATTTTGTAGTTTATATTTAACATTTTAACATTGAGTTTGTGTTGGGATCAAGATTTAGTATCAGGGTTTATCTTGAAAGTTATTTCTGATAAAAGTTTCTCTTTAGGGACAAAACTTGAATCTAATTACCCAGCGGACATCACTTAGCAATAATAATGATAATTTTAAAAAATGGTGGTCAAAGTTAACACAGAGATTTTTCTTCCTTTGACTCTGTCTTGATTAAACTATCAAAACTTTCCACCGACACTGAAGAGTTCTGTGTTTGTTTTCGCTGTGTCCTTGTGTTTCTCAGCATTAAAGAGAAATGATGTGAACTTCTAAAACGCAGCGTTATCGATCATTTTCCTTCTCTTTGTGTGAGGCAGGTGGAGAGCAGAGTGAGCAGGTGTGCAGCTGCAGCCTCTCACCTGTTTGCTGGTGATACTTTGGGAAAAGATTCCTGTCCGGGGCTGCGAGAAAACAGAGACATCACAGCCTAAAGACATGCATTCAAAAACTGGGCTGCTAGAAAGTTAAATGGACTATGTGCCGATGCAATCAGCCGCTCAAGTCAGACAGGTGTCTCTGTAAAGACCCGGGCTATTAACTCCTCTACCTGCAAATACCTCACAGTGTGTCATTGCTAATAACGCTGAAAAAAGGCATAAAAAACAGAAACAACAGTGAAAGCAAAAGGGATCATATGCATGGCCAACCTCGATTGCATGTGAGGATTGGTAATTGCACCCCCAGAGGCATCTGGGTGTGCAGAGCAGCAAAGTGGGAGACGCCTGAGCAGCTCGGGCTTCACAGTCAGTGTAGCAACATCTCAACCCTGAGGAGGAAGTGAAAACAAGAAGGCGGAGGAGCGCAGGGTGAGGGATATACAGACAGTTCATTTACCCAGAACATCAGCCCACCGCACATTGTCTGAAAGATAAGGAAAGTGAATGCTTCATGCCTGATGGAAAACAAAGGCAGCAATTTAAAACCATCTGCATCCAACACATGCACTCTCTCCCTCCACCTCTCTGTTTCTGTGTCCTGACTGATATTGAAACATAATCCATTTGGAGCGCCGACATGTCATTATATTTCTATCCGGCCTCCCCCCCCCCATTCAGGACAATTTCAGGTGGTTGCAGGTTGAACAGGAATGTTTTATTTCAACAAGTCAGACAGTCCAAGTCTTCACTTTGATTCTCTTTGGGGGAAAAAAAAATGGCACACACACAAAACAAGGGAGGACTCACGGTTTACCTTAAATCCTTCTTAAGGAGGCCTCACCTGCCCCTATTAGCCTCTGTGGGTTCAGAAAAAACAGCAAACCACAAAGATTCAGAGATCAAAACTTGTCTTTACTGGGCGTCTGTCTTTACTAGAAACATCAGACACCACAAAGGCTTCGATGTGAATCCTCACACTACTGTACGCCGCTCTTAGATCTCCGATACGCAAAGAAAACAATGATAAAATGCAGGATTTCCAAGAAACAGCGTTTTCTTAAAAGTATATGCTTGAGTCTGCAAACTTTCTGTGTGTGTTTCCTCATATTTTACTTGTCTACTGCCTCAGTTTGTGGAAATATTTTTAACTCATTAACTTTAAAAATCAGTACCAGAATAGAACATGTTTAAAGACGGTGGAATTTTGTTTAAAAACTGTAAAAACAAGCAAATAACTTCTATTGTGCATTCCCTCAATAGATAGAAAGCAAAGATGTGTCCGACCCAACCAAAACATAAACATGGAGAATGTTATGAAGTTAAAAAAGTGAAAGTTTAATGAAATGAACAAAATAAAATGCAAACTGGATAAAGAAATCTCCTTCAGGTTCGGTCTTATAAAGAAGAAAATTAAAAACAGATATGAAGTTTTTATCCAAGTACCAAATATCTGCAAAGTTTGATACTTTCAGCTAATTTAAATGCTGCAAAGTTTTACTGTCACAGATTACACTAAACATAAATTAATGCTTTTGTTCCATGATTTTACTAAAATTGATCTGTAATTTAGCAAAAAAGCAAAAACTGAAAAAATATTTACTTATTTCTTTGTCAGATTAACAAAAAAATCTGTAAAATAATATTTTTGGCTGATTTTTAAGTCTAGTTAAAACAATACTGTAAAATTACAGTCAAACACTGTTAAAGGAAATGGTCTTATCAAAAAAATGATACATGAATGCTTTTTTAAGTGATTTTATTAGTTATCTGAAGCAAAACTGAGAAAATCTGCAAAAAACTGTACATTTTCCAAGATATTGGTTAAAATTGGTAATTTTTTTACAGTGTATTTTGTCACTTAAAGCAGCGGTGTCAAACTCATGTTAGTTGACCTCCAGTGTGCCACCATTAAAATCATAACACAATAAACCCATAAATAATAACAACTCCAATTTTTTTCCTTTGTTTTAGTGCAAAAATGTACATTTTCAAAATTTAAAATGTTTAAGGAATTATCTTTTTACAAAACATCATGAACAACCTGAAATTTCTTAAGAAAAAGAGTTCACTATCAACAATATCAGGCCTCAGTTTATCATTTACACATTACAACTTCCAGATCACAGAGTGTCCATAAAACAACAAAACATTTAGTCACAGCTATCTGGAACTGAACAATCTAGTATTTTACTTTTTGATCAAAACAACTTGTCATGGTCTAGAAATTATTATAAATTTATAGTTTTACAAATTTACAGTTTGAAGTTAATATCTTCTCTGTAGTTTTTACACTTTACAAAATCAGGCCAGATTGGACCCTCTGGAGGGCCGGTTTTGGCCCGTGGGCCGCATGTTTAACACCCCTGACTTAAAGAGACACTCAACAGGATTTTCACATTATTGTCTGAAATCCAAAGTTATTCAGCTCACTAATAAATACGTAAATAAATAAAGGTAGACATTTAAACGTGCCACGGTATTCTTGCTCCTCTAACTAAAACAGCAACTAAATTTGGGCTCTTTGGATTGTTTTCACTAAACCACATGCAAAATAATTCCTGCATGTTGGATCTATTTATCTTTTCAGGTCATTTGCTGTTGATATGGATGAATTTAGATCAAAATATGTCAGGTTTTTAAGGTGTTTTCACACAGTTTGGCAAATTTACGCAGTTAAAACTACAATGAGCTTCTACAAAAGACAGAAATGAAGAACGGGATTAAACATTCATCCTTCAACAAGATTAAATTGTTAAATCTGGAATACCGAAAACTTTAGATTGCACACAAATGAAAACAAAACTTTTCGGGCATGACTCATTCTCACCAAATTCCCCTCCAGGGATGATTGATAAAAAGCTGGAGCGCTGACATTTACTCTGTAATATCTGCGTGAGGATTCCTTTTAACTGAGCTGTTAGTCTTCATTCAAAAGCTCTGCGGCGGAGAGACGACGATGGAAAGCAAACTTTTATCAGCGTCGGAATACAAACAGTTTGAGAAAACAGATATGGGTCAGGAGCTGCATCTGCACAATTACATTGTTAATGGCAAAAGACAATGAAAATGGTGCGGGGAGAAAACAAAAGAATATCAAATAAGTTTGCTGGAGCCGTGTACACCTCAGCCATCACCGCTCAAAAATACATCCAGTGTTTTGAAATGAAGGGGGGAGAGAGAGCTGAAAGGAAGACGAAAAAGCATCTTGAACATCAGTTTTCAGTCTAATGTTAATAATTTATGTTGTCTGTGCTTTTTATTATTATTATTTATTTATTTACTACTTTCTTTTCAGCAGCCTGCCCGTTTTTCAAAGGCATCATGGACAGGGAAGCTGTATCAAACTTTTGAGTTTAGTTTCAAAAGGCTTTCTCCTTGTTTATTTATATATTTCTCCTTCTTTTACACTTGTCTTGTTGTTATTTGGCGAGGCAAACACATGAAGCTTTGATGAGAAGCAAACCTGACATGTATTCTTCTCCACTGACCCCGAGGAAATCTAAATAAGTTGCTAAATATTGTATGCGAGCCTCTTTTTATAGCGTCTTCTCTCATTAAAACACATCAAATGGCAACTTAAATTCATTCATCCGTCCCTCCACGAACATCAGGTCGCACGGGTCAAATAACTGCACACCACCTTAAAAAAAGGAAGGTTTGTACTGAGGTGATTTCAGATGCACTTGACCATGACCTCTCAAAGACAAGTTGGGTTTTATTTGATTTCGTCAATAACTGTGTTTATGTGTGCAGCTGGAAAAGATGAAAAGAGAGTCCGTGATGTTTTTTGAATATTTGTATGTTGCTGAAAACTTTGAACTCATGCAGCATCCTGCACCTGTATATACTGCATATTTTTCTGAAACGCAAAATATGAAGTCAACAGTAGAAAGGTGAGAGAAATGCAGTTTTATATTTAAAAGGAGCTTTAAGACGACTACCTCAATTCAGATTAATTACAGCCAGTTACAGAAAGCAGTGGGGTTTTTCTATTTTGTACAAAAAGATTTATAGAAACATATAAAATACAAATCCTTAGTTGAACACTCTTAAATTTGATGTTTAAAGGAAGTGTAACATCATTAAATTGGAGCAACAAAAGCCACAATGAAAGTTAATGATGCTACGCTAAGCTAGTTACCCCTAGCAGGAATTAGTTAACCCTTTGCGCTTCAGTGCGCTTCAGTGTCCCCCCGACGGTACACTTTGAAATGCGCTAAAGTATTTCGCTTAATTGACCGACGCTGCAAATTCGATGATAGAAACATTATACAACGATGGAAAGCTTAGATTCTCATGAATCCGCTGGTATAAACCACTTTCAGATGTGATTACCACAGCGGGTAATATAAACACATTTGTCCGACAAACAATGAATATCCATCCATCCGTTCTCTATACACGGCGGTTTGTTACACAGCGTGACTCGCATTTCCGGGTTCGTTATTACACACAGATGAAAATATTCCACAAAAAAACGGCCATAATCCAACCTTGGACATCCAGACGAAACAAGCCAGTAACATATTTTGTCCAAAACATGTCTTGAAGTCGGTATATAATCCACGAATGGGTTGTTTTCAAGGAAATGCACCTCACGATGCGCGTCCAATATTCCCTGTATTTCTCGTCATATTTTTATTTACAAATAGAATATTAGCGATTTTTTTGTACTGAAAATGGCTGGAATTGACTGCAGGTTAAAGGGTTAAGTTTGTTGCATCTTGACATGGAATAGCTAAGAAGCTACACAAGCAAGTTACCATTAGCAGGAAGTAGATAAGTTTGTTCCATCATGACAAGGGGATAGCTAGCTAGCAAGAATTACTAAACCTAGCTGCCATTAGCAGGAATTAGTTAAGTTTGTTCCATCTTCACAAAACAATATCTAAGAAGCTAGTGCTATTCTAAGCTAGTTACCATTAGCGGGAAGTAGTTAAGTTTGTTCCATCTTCACAAAACAATATCTAAGAAGCTAGTGCTATGCTAAGCTAGTTACCATTAGCGGGAAGTAGTTAAGTTTGTTCCATCATGACAAGGGGATACTTTAGTAGTAGTTACTAAAGCTAGTTACCATTAGCAAGAGTTAGCTAAGTTTTTCTTGTCAAACCAAAGTGAAAACTTTATTGGTAGTGCTACTCAAGCTAGTTAACGTTAGCATGAATTAGCTAATTTTTTTCTCCAGCTAGTTATCATTAGCATGAATTGTCTGTTTCATCATGGCCAAGTGATAACTCAGCGATTAGTGCCACTCCAGGTAGTTATCACTAGCAGGAATTAGTTAAGTTTGCTGTATCATGTAATAACTAAGCAGCTAGTGCTAAGCTAGCTACTGGTTGCAGGTAATTTAGAGGTTGTTTTTAACATTTATTTGAGAAGTAATTCTCAAGTTTGATCAGACAACTCACATGAAACTCACTGTAGTCAAGAGCTGAGATGACAGTTGCTGCAGCCATGCTAAGCTAGTCACTGTTAGCAGGAGTTAGCTAAGTTTGAGTTCATGCAGATTCAGCAAATGAAAATAACACCTTTAAAGGTAGTTATTAGCTAGCTTTTGTTTTCGCCTTCATGACCCTGTCTCATTTAGTTATGAGGAATGAATGATTAAATTAAATAGTTTAATCTACATTTAAAATGTAACCTAGAGGTAGATATATCAAACTAAATGGTTGAAATTCACTAGAGTCAAAAACGAGCTGGCAGTTAACATCTCCTGTAAGCTAGTTACTGTTAGCAGGGGTTGATTAAGTGGTTATCTTGGGTATTTTCTCCATTGTGACTAAAATTATTTGATTTGTAATGAAAACAGAATTGCCAACGTAATAACAAATTTAAATAACATAATAAAAATACACAACCTTCTACAATTAAATATGTGATTCAGTGGTAGGTTAGTGAAAACAAATAAGCTAAATTAGCTAGTTAGCTTTAGAAGCCATTTATTTAGTTGTGGTGTTTTTAAAGTTTGGGTGTTTGTTAAATCCAATCTAACTACTGATCCATTTATTTGCATGGAACAGGCTACTGATTACTGCACTGTTAGCTAACTGCATCATATCATACACATATTTAAATTACAGAATTACAGTTTTGGAAAAATCATTTGCTAACTGTGGCTAGTTTTTATTTGACATTTTTTCAGACTTTGGCTGTCAGTGTTAGTCTGACCGTTTTAGATGTTGTTTTACTTAAATTAGAAATTCCTACAGCATAATAAATATATTAAATGGTATGAAATATATTGTAAATGTAAAAAGGTAGGTTCCTGACTTTTTACGCATTGTAATTATGCTGTAAAGACACATCTGGGTATTAGACAAGTAATTCCACTGGAAACTCAACACAGAATTCATGTCAAACAATTGTTTATTACTAATTATGGTACAAATCAATGTGACAGACTTGAAGCTTTGTTTTTTTCTCTTTTTTTTAAGAAATACACAAAGTGCTGCTTAACTGACCAAACAGATATTGCTCTATAGATTAAGTACAGTTTTCAGTCTATAAAAAAATGAAAACCAACCTCTGCAGGCTCTTCAGCTTTGGTTTCTAGGTCTTCAGCTATCAACAAAACATCAAACCAGTTTGGCTGTGTTAGTAAAATTTCACAAATGTACTTTAAGGTGATAAACAAATCATCCTAATTGGGTTAAGAGCAACATCACTGTAATCTCCTTTTTTCCTCTACGCGGGTCTATAGGGCTGTGAGAACTGAGAGGTGAACGTACGACACAAAGGAATGAGAAATAATTCTACAATAATAGAAAACAGATGAGTCACGCGTGGCTCAGAAACCACTTCACAAAAAGAAAAAAATAAAACAATCATGTGTCACTTCATAAAAAATAAATCAAACCACAAGCCTCTCCCTCCACGTTGAAGGTGAACATCGACACACAGTGCAGAGTAATCTTCTGTCTTTTCTACTGACCTGCGACTGCTTTTATGGCATTTGTATGATTCTCACAAGAACAGTACTGAGGTAAACCTTGGATGAAACTACTGTACATTTCTACTCTTCAATTCTTTTCTTCTCAGATTTTTAAAGATTGTCAACATCATGAATCTATTTCTCTGTACAATGTGCATAACTATAGAGCTTTGGTCCAGCATTGAAAGGTTGAGCAAAGGCATAACTCCTTTCCGTGTCTTCTTTTTATTTATTTCTTCTTTTTTTTTTTTTTTGGTTTTGGTTACAGCTTTATTGGTAAGCCTCAGAACTGATCCACTGCTGCTTTCTCATATAATTATCTGTGGAGACATGATGCGTTTTTTTGGCCAAAGGTTTGCCTGAAGTTTTTTTCTAACGGGAGGAAATAAAAAATACACAAAATCTAGAGGTGAAAACGAGCCACTGTGGATGTGCAGATGATGATTTAGCTAAAATTCTGTATGGTTTTGCTGCCTTTTCTCTGTGAATCCTTTAAAAACACAGACATGTAAAGCTTTTTTGTGTGTGTTTTCTTACATTTACAGTGTGTGTGATTATTTTCCAGGCAGTGAAGAAGAACACAGCAGTGCACAGGGGATCGAAAAAAAAACAACTGAGATAACCGATGTGACATGGAGGGACATATATCGAGCAGACACATGATTCTGAATAAAATTGCATCAAATTTCACCTCACTTCAAATTAAGTTCACTCATCCTGACATGTGACACTTATTCTCAACAAACACCTCTTTTTCCCCCCTCCTTATTCCTGTGAGGGTTTTTGTAAGAGCCAAATATTTGTAGTGACGGTCTGAGAGGTTTTTCTTTCCTTTTTTTGGTCTGGATTATTGACATTTCTGACAAGGTTTTACTATGTAAAAGTAAAAGTGTGCAGAGATGGAGAGTCGATTATTGAAATCAGTGGACTGAAATTAATTCCACCCATGCAAACCATAATAGCAAACACCACAAATACATAAACTCTTGAAGATAATCTACTAAATTAGCAGTTTTAAGATGATCTAATCAGCGGTGAAAAAAACATTTCTGTAATCTTAATTTAGCTGAAAAGTAGGCAGAACATGATGGAAAAACAACACGTTATCTTAGCAGAAAAGCATATCCGATGTGAGATATTCGCTTTATAAAAACATCTAAACTGACATGAGCTCAGTAGTTTGGTCAGTGGCAACAAAAATACTTCAACCACACACGTTTAGTTCATTTTAGGGTGTAATTAAAGAGTAACGTAAAATGGAGCGCTATTTTTCAGTCAAATGGTGTAAAGTTTGGGCTGCCTGGTGGAATTTATATATAAACATGTCTTTATGTGGTATAAGTTGAAGCATGCAGGGAAAAGAAAACCCATTTTCTATATTGCAGTGGTAAGAAATTACAGCAGACACCGTTGTAGCTGTTTGACATGATAGTGTTTTTTTTTTCTTTTCAATTAGACCCACAGAGTAAAACACTTTAGAAAAAGGGGGAGAAAAGCCATGTGAACAAATAAACAAAAGGGTAAAATCTTCCCCAGTCCTTGAGCTGAAGTTGTGTGTGTTCTTTGGCTATCAGGCTTTGGCAACAGAATGACACAATAGCTCAAAACAAAGCTGCAGGAGACTCGACAGACACCGAAACCCCTCATCACCATCGATATCGCGTGACAGTCCTCAGCTCCCTCTCCCTTTTTGTCCATCCTCTGAAACAATCTCATGAACTCATTAATAAATACCTGTAAAAGTTGTACAAAGTTACACCGTGACTGAAAATATTTGCAGATGAAACACAAATCGGAGGCAAACAACATTATTATGCAATCGTTTAACAGCAAAGGTTCATTTTTTTGTCCAAAAGAGAACTTTTTCAGTCGTGATTTCAATTTGAAGACAGCATTTTTCTTTTTGTTTCTTTTATAAGGATATTTACAAACAATGAAGAAAAAAGTAAGCGAGACAAAGATAAAATGTATACTCAACCTCACACATATAGCTTAGATTTTGCCAGTACAAATGTAAAAATTTAGAGCACATTTACATTACAAAATTATTCTTAGTACTCAGATGCAACAGACTTTGGTAAATACTGTTTAGATTTGGTATGATCTCTTTACTAAATCCCTCCTCGTGGGAGCCAAAATTTGGGCGACAGTCTGGTCTGTAAGGCCAGAATCTAAAACTCTTAGAAACAGCACACCGTATGTTTGTACATAATTCTCAGATATTAATCTCTTTTTTCGTGTTTTTGGTTTCGCCATTTACATAACTGTGGTTAATCACACTGACAACACATAGTTTTTGTTTGCAAACTCAGGACTGTCCATCCAGGTGACTTGGGAACATTTTTCAGTTCTCATTTCAAGAGGAGTTCATCCACCTTTGTTGTTTTTAATGGCTGCCACTTTTCCACTCCACTGTTTTGCCGGAGAGCTCGTTCATTTGGGCAGCTCCTCTAGAGAATCAGTGAGAGGGTCCATTGGTGCAGCCGGGCCGAGGTCGGGCTGTTTCAAACGCTTTATTGTGTTTTTCAAGGCTTGCCTCTTGTTGCAGAACCAGACGCGCACCACCTCCCTGTCATAGTTCAGTTTCTCGGCTATTTCCGTCATTTCCTGTCCGGAGGGGTGTGTGTTCTTCTCAAAGTGGCTGTTGAGGATCTCGAGCGCCTGCGGGGTGAAAGAGGTCCTCCGCTTGCGTTTTTTCGAGGGCTCGCTGCCGATAAACTCAGTCAGGTTCTGCATGCCGGATCGGTGGCGGGCTTCAGCCTCGGCCATCCAGCGCTCCAGAACGGGCTTAATCTTCTGGGCGCTTTTAGGGGTGATGTCCAACTTCTCAAACCTGGCAGGATATAAAAGGCCAGGGTTCAGTTTGCCTGTCAGACTGCTACCTATAGTGTTCTCTTGGGCTTCCTGTGGTAGGAAAAAGTGGCTTCTCAGGATGGTGTGTCTGGGGAGAATTGAGAAAAAAGAATCTTACTTAGGTGCCCTGCCAGAACAAGGGATAAGCTGCCTGCCTTTTAGTCTCCTCAACCAGAATGCCACAGGGACTGAGACTAACATCCAGGTGCACATCTGGGACAAACTCCTCTGTACATCTGCACCTGGAAACACCTCAGCTGCAGCAGCTGGAGGTGACGGTTGCCAGCAGTGTGTAAATTTTCTGGGCGAGGTTCTGGTTCTCTGTCCCAAATTGGCAATAGTGGAACAAGGAGATACTGCCAATGTCTAGAAGTCAGGTCCAGTTGAACCAAAGACATAGCAAACATCTAACTAAAGCTTTTATTACTGTACTTCCAAAAGTCGTCATAAATCAACAGAAAAACAAAACAGGAATTACTCCCAAACATTCCATTTCTTTCATTCAGGTGTTAAAAACCAAAAAAAGAAAGAAAAAAAAAATCCACTAATGCATGCAGTTAAATATGGCACCATCATTTATTTACAAAAAGAGCTTGAATTATTAATCAAAATGTACATTTAATACATTTTTCAAACTTTCTTTCATCTTCTAACAACCTCTCATTTTATATTTAATAAGGATACATTTACACACTCTAATACTCAAAGTTCCTGCAACTTCACACGTAATTCAGACTTCACATGGACTCGGCGTTTTAGCGAGTCACAGAAAGAACGGAAAACGATGCATTTTCTGAAAACACTGCTGGGTGGCAGCTCAATGGCCGTCAGGTGCATTTTGTGCGTGATATGAAATGTATGATGGAGTTTGAATTAGAGAGGATTCCTCTCATGCCTGTAAGGTTTATTATCATTAAAATAGAGTGGACCATCTCTTTATCTTAATGAAAAAGAAACAGCCTGTTGTTGAAGCAATATTCCACATGAGCTATATATATATATGGTCTGAGCCTGACAACAGTAGACTTTCATTTTAATACCGACATGACAAGAAAAACTGTGCAGATATTTGCTTTTTGATTGTACATAATACAATCAGTAGTGACAGTGACACACATTTCAAGTAAGAATTCTTTAAATGTGGCTTTCCAAAGCACTCTATAATGATAAAAAGATCAATATTACACATCTATGGGACACATTGATATTTGGTTACAAATAGAAGGACTACATATGAAGAAGCTGGTTGGGTTTTAATATTTACATGAGGGGATTTGGCTAGGAAACAAGCTGACAGAAATGGGGGATGATGGGAACCAATGACAGTTTTAACTGCTACTTTTTGTCAATAAATGTCCAATTACAGTATTTTTTTTTTTTTAATAAAAAGAGCAAAGGGACTCAGGACTGTTGGATATTTTATGCTTTGTGTCCTGGGTGATTTTGAATCCTTTTAATTTATTCTCAGGATTTCTTTGCACAGGAAATTAAACCAGAGAGACGTAGCAAAGACCCCGGAGTCACCAGGACGCATTCACATTTCACAAAAAATATCTTGATCTAATGTCTGAAATAAAGTTTAACCACAGAGTCATTAAACATCTACTAATAGAAGAATGGTGTCATTCATACAATAGATGCTCTTAAAGACTTGAAACTATTAAATAAACCTAAAAATGTGAGCAAATGCTTTTAGTAAGGTAACTCTCGTGGAAAGGCAGCTGAGCTCTCTGCAGGACAAACAACGCAAAAAAAAGACTGTTTTTAATGGCGAGGTGAGCTGAGGGCGAGATGCCCATGCATGCATGAACTTCCTCTGTTTCTACACCTCGTTGGTGCATTCCTCCTTGTCGACAGGCGGTATTATTTATAACCCCGTCCTCCTCCTAAACAGTGGAAAGAGGAGGGCTCCATACTGCGGGGAATACATTAGTAAATATGAAGAGTCACCAGAGACAGGACATTTCATGGATCAACAGGAACTGCAGATACTAAAATGAGTTGAGAGCTGCTCAGCTGGGGTATGCACTCCCTCCTCCAGCGCATCAGCACGAAGGAGGCAGCCTCTCTGGCTCTCCTTAAAAGTACCTCCGGAGCTCTGCTTAGACATGCTGCATGTTTGGCCTGAGTTACAGTCCGCCTCAGGGTTTACAGTCCTGAACCACAGAGAGCTATCTGAGAGCTACAGGCTTAAAATCAAGGCTGAGTGATGTGACCTGAAATCTACAGTTTACCTTATTTTCATGTTTACATCAGAATTACCAGCATATCTGCAAAATGTTTGTTTATTCAGGCTTTGAAAACGTGCTTCCAACCTGTTCTAAAGTTTAAATGTCTATAAAGCGCTTTATAAGGTGTGCTCTATGAATAAATCATCACATTAACAGAAGTGTTGTAATATGTGGATGAGCTTTCTGTGTCATTTGGTCATGTTTGCTTTGTTTAATTGACAGAATGATCAGATAAATATACTGGTCAGGTGGTTGACTTCAGCTACTGCTGGTTAGAAAATATTTATCTGATCTAATCTGTGATATTAAAGGCTGAATCAACCTAATAGCTGAGACTCTTCACCATTATGACATTATATGAAGCTAAAGAACGTCCCTGTGGTTGTTTTAGATGATTGTGGGGAACATTACAAAGCAAAGAACAGAATGTCTCATGGCAATTTTGGATTTTTTTTTAAATAACATGATGACATATTTCTGATTTGTCAGGAACTGAATTCAGTCAAAAACAACCATTCAGATAATGTCCACCCCCCAGCAGGCTGCAAATATTTTTACTATTCTTTTTATTTCTGACAATCGCTTAAATTTGCTCCACTTGCCAGTAATTTCATATTTGTTTACTATTTGTTTATTGTTTGCTTTAAAAAAAATCTTTTTTATCCTTTTCTAAAAAATGCTCCACTTGTGAGCGTTTAATGTTTTGCACCAAAACACAACATCAGAGTTCTGGAAACCTGCTTGGCAATAAACTGAGTCTGATGCATTCGAGTAACTTTATTTCATGTAGTGACAGTATTTACCAATATCATGACAGAAAACTTACTTTTATCCAGTCTTGAACTTGTCTGTTTAATTCTATTTCATCTTTGGATGTATGTCCTTTAAATTTTACCATGAATGTTGCTGATTTTACACTATAGGTTCAGTTTTTGCAGACCTTCTTTATGTTGGTCTGTTGAAATATATTTTAACAATAGCTATTATATATCGGAACAATACACCATTCCAGATTCATGATGTCAGTATTTTGTTTAAGCTGGTTTACTGTCCAACCCTGCTTAGGCCTATTGATGAAATGAGGCTAAGTTTATGATTTAATAAGGTGGCACAAGAAGATAAAATTATGATTGTGTTTATTTATGCCGGCTACAGAAACCAGAGCTTAAGAAGTTAAATGAAATCTCAACAGTTTGAAGCACTAACATTAAGTATGACTCCAAAATATAGGATAAAAGCTCTTTGCTTTCAGTCGGATTCCTTCTTTCCAAAAGTTTTTGAATTCATTTCACCTAATTCAGACCCAAGTGGGGCCACCACTGGTTTGAAGATACCCCGGTGTAATGCCTGTGCCTGTTTAGATAAACTAATGAGATGCCTGGAAACACAGTGAGCAATGAAAGCAGACAAGATGGAAGCATCTGTCAGTGTCTGTTGGCTGTCTGAGCTCAGAGCTGCAGCCCCAGAGCTACCGTGACGTCCCGCTTCACCTCAAACTTCACGTCTATGTTGATGTTAACTAAACTAAAGCATGTGAAGTTTGCCCCGCTACTTAAAACATCAGGATGTCATGTCCAATGTCATACAAACAAAAAAAATTGTCTTAACGGCATGAGGAACAGCCCACAGACTGTTTATTTTTGAAGCTAATGGCTTTTAATGTATGTTATAAATATTTGAATTATGCCTGTCCGTTAATAATTCATGTGTGATTTTAGGACTTTAAACATTAGTCTGGGCCTCATAAGAACGCCGGCTCCTGTTCTGTTTCACATTTTATCGGCTGTTTGATGTTGATGTGATGAAATTTTTAGAGGTGCGTGGCAGTCGCTGTGTCACATAAACAGCACAGGTCACCAGCAAAGCACCCGCACCGCAGAGCGACATTAAAATGAATTTATTAATAATGATGAAAGTTTGGATTTTCAACCACACATTTACCGTTAACCTCCACTTGCCAACTTTTTGACATTAAAATAGTTGGGTTTTTTTTACATAATTTTACTATTGAATAAGTAATATTTAGACACCATGTAGCCCAATTTTTCTGTCCTCAAAGAGAAATGTGGCTCATTTGCCGTCTTCATGCACAATATCAGTCAAGTGGAACAACAGGAGGAATGAAACACTGATTGTCTGATTGTCTCATGAATATATAATGCACCATTTACGGCTAAACTGTCCTCGTGGAAGCAGTAAAACATGGCAATCTTATTAACAGATCATCGCCGTCAAGCTCTCTCATGTTCAGGCGGAGCGAGCAGCGACCGGCCTTAGTAATTATTAAATGCTTTAAGTGCTTCGTGGAATACTTGTGTATGTATTTTGCATAAGTAACGCGTGGCTGTCATGTCAGAGGATGGAGGCTAAGTACAGACATGAGAGCTTCGTTTGTCAGTCAATTATGTATTTTAATACCTTAATAATGTCTCTTAAAACGCGGGATGAAAAATAGATTAGAGCACCAGACAGCTCATTGAGGCCGCACCGCTTCATCCGCTCTCATTTGACAGAATCAGGGCATATTGATTGGAAATAATTGCGAGCATTTACAGTCAGATTTTAGTCTCCCTTTTGTTTGTCCTTACCTGCAGATGGCAGACTGGCTGTACGCCGGCCCCTCGGCGGCGCTGAGTGCCTGGCCCACCTGAGTCTGTGTCAGGCCCAGGGACAGCCGGCGGATCTTGAATGCTTTGGCAAATTCGCGAATCTCCTCCAGGTTGACCCCGTCCACCTCGCTGGGGGCGGTCTGCGGGTCTACAATGCAACACACACATCTCATTTTATTAGCCCTTTGCTCCTCCGCCGCTTACCTTATTTTTCAGAGTGAATGAGGCAAACATCCAGCCATATGCGATCATGATCGTCTCTAAACAACTTAGAAAAAAATAGTCCTGCTCCGGGTCAGAACTTATTATTTCTCTTTGCTGTAAAGCACACACATCTGAGAGATGTTTTGACAAATCTGAGATGTGAATACAGACGTGTCACGGCTCCGGCTTGCAAGTGTAAATCTTTAATCTCACATATAAAAGCATATGGACAAAAACACACAAGTTGTTAATTCAGCGGGCACACAGACAGTGGAGAGCTGTAGCCTTGTGCATGAATACACATACATTTTCAAGTTAGCTCACATTAAAGACATTATTTCATCCATCTGACCCTCAGTAAAGACAGTTCAAGTCTTCAGCTTCTCACAGTCCATAAAGAAAAACTCCTTTCACACAAAGAAATGCTGTTTGTGAATCTCCACATTTGAGCGGATCTGAAAAACTTGACTGAAGCATTTTGAAGAATTTCTCCGCTAATAAAAAGTGATTTCACATTGTACATCAATGTCAGGTGCCCTGGCATCCTGCTTACTAAAGCAAAGTTTGTGCCTCTGAATTATTCATCTTGGTCATTATCAATGAATTATTAAAGGAATCCTCCAAGCGTATTTAAGCAAAAATCTATGGGGCTGCCATCTCGTTGTGCCTCATAAGTGACGTGCAGCGTATGCGGCGTGCTCCAGACGTGTGAACACTTGGAGGATGAGGGACTGCAGACTCGCAGCACTCACAGCTTCGGGTCCCATCATCTCCACAGTGATGAGCAGCTCTTCATCATTCCCAGAGGAGCCTATTTACTTAGTGGTTTGAAAGACTAATGGCAACTGGTCCAGGCTCTGGATCCATTTTTGCTTTTTTCTTTAGACATTATTAAGTCACAATCCAAACATGATTTAAGGTTTTTCTCATTCATTTTGCAGTAATGAATGACGGGGTAAAGCTTTGCAAAACAAACATAATGGCGAATAAAAGGTTTTTAAAGGCAATTTAAGAAAAAGCTGAAACAATGGAGACGATTTGTCAGAATCCAAAAGGGCTTTTCTTCATGGCAATAACGCACTAATAAGCTCAATAATTACAACAGGACAATTACAAGTTAAACACTCAATTTCTCTGTTGAAAGGGAAAACGAGGGAGAAAAAAGCTCCCTTTATAAATTATAGGCTAGACTCATGCTATTACGGGACACAAAGAAGTCAAGGTTTTGTCTGTCTTTCAAATCAGGGCAAAAAAAAAAAAGCATTTTTGATGGCTGGCTCACAAGTGATGGATTTTGTAGCGTCAAAGTTAGAAATCTGGACTTAAATCCCTACACAACCTTAAAAATGTCACTCAGAAAAGTGAATTAGAGCGATATTCTCCAATTACTAACATGTGACATGTATCTGACATGATGTTAGTAAGTCAGTTTTAAGTGTTTTAAATCACTTATTGCTACTGTAATTACATTTTTACTACTTACTTTTCCAGGCAGCTGGTTCATGAAATTCTATGCATCTATTCAAATCACACTGTAAATACGAGCTCCTGTAAGTTTCAGCTCTTTGTACAGTGTTCCCTGGTTTTCTGTCAATGCTCTAAGTGTTGTTTTGTCACTGTACACAACCTGTGCATTCACACCTGCATTAACTTGTGTTTGTCTTTACCCAGAATGCACATTCTAAGATAAACTGTTTGCTCATGGCTGGTGTATAAATGTGCCATTGAGTAACTCACTTAAACCTCCCTTTAATGCGGCTGGAAAACAGCAGGCATGCTCAGTTGACTTGAGATAAGAATACAAAATAAAAGCAACCTGAATACAAAACATCGCCGGCATTCTTCTTCATGACTGACATTTTCCCATCTGATTATTAACAGACATCCTCTGCTTTTCAATCTGTTTCTGGCACTTTGTTTGTGGCCAGTGAATGCAATGGCATTTCATCTTCTCTCGTTCTGATTCTGTCAGGGGATTCTGCTTTGTGTATGTATGCTGTAAATGATATTGAGAGGAAGTGATACGGCTCAAACTCAGCATAAAGCATTAAGTCTATTTACTGCAGAACTGAGCCACTATGGTTTATAAGATATTTTCCAAGCTACAAGTAAACATAAACTAAACACAATGTCTACAACAAGTTGATCAATGGCGACTTGCTTTTTTATTAAATTCCGCGGCATTGTAGCTGCCTTTGAAATGAGTTTACATGGAGTTTAAGAGAATCGACTCTGACAAATGAAATTTATCTGAATAAAACAGAGTTTTTAAAGGCAGTAGCTGCATGCTGACAGGCTGTGGCCCAGTGATTTATAAGGCCCTGCCAAAGCCCCACGCCCTGAGAGAATGAAACTTATGTTCATTATGCATAACACACGCCACTTTGGATTGTCTAATAAACCAAAAAAATGACAGTCAGGGAAAAAATAAAACAATCGTAGGGAGGCGGGGATCATCCAGAGGCTGTCCACACTGAGAGTAATGCAGTAATGTGTGTCTGTACCCTTAAACCTACTGCCAGCCATGTTAAAGGTTCAGTTTATCAGAATTACATGAAAAAATACATGCAGTGATCACAGCAATGCACATTTTGGCATATTTGTTTCTGAGATTTCTGTCCTCACTCCAGTACAATGGAGGTGAATGGATTTTTTGTGCTCAAAATACATTAAAAAAAATTCTAGCATGACGTCTCATTCAATGAACAAGATTTTTCACTGAAAACAGACCAGAGTTTTATTATTATCATGTGATTTCTGCCTGTATTTCTGTCCATACTGGATTCTGCTGGGCATTTTGAAAACACACTGTAGGCAATAAATCTCATTCTTATCAAGATGCTCAGCTGTCATTTCATGTATAATGAAAAAATATGCCAGCATATTTCAACTGGACTATACAAGGATGAGTCGGGATCTGGAGACGAGACAGAATACGGCAGATTACTGCTCTGCAATAGAGCAAAAATTACTAGAAAGTATTTAAGAAAATACTTCACACTGACAGATATTTTGAAGGATAACATTGGTGATTATTGTCATTTTTCTTACTGCCAACAAATCCCATGAAAAGACAGAAACCAGCAGAACAGTGAACCGTGCTGCTGACAGGTACTGCTTATGGAGCCAAAGCCTGATATTTTAGTCCCCTGTGTCGCAGAGCTCCATTGTGGTCCAGCAAGTATTAAAAACACAACAATGAGCCACACTGTTGCACTGGGTGACACGTCCCTCCATTATGATGTAAACAGACACCGTAGTTTATTTTTGGTCGCTCTCACATAGGCCTTCCAAATGTGTATTATTCCACAGCCTCCTGTTTGGAGGAAATGCTGCGAAAAACTGGAGTGAGCAGCTGTTTTAGGGCTTTTCAAAGCTTCATATGTTCAGTGATAACAGACGGGACTGAGGGCTCCAGACATAAGCTGAGATGTGACAATAATGAAAATTTTGCCCTTCTTCTTCTTCTTCTTCTTCTTTTTTTTTTTTGCAATTTTACTTGTAAAAATCTCAGAGACAAATCAGAACTAAGAGGAAAACGAGCTTTCTGAAATGCAGGTGAGCTGATGTTCTAATGTGTCAGCGGGAACATCATTCCTTATTCTGAGCGTTTGAAGGCATGTTGTGCTTCTGCGAGCTGTGCTAGACACTTACTGCTGACCAGCTGCCCCACGCTGAGAGCCGAGGAGGAGGAGGAGGTGGAGGAGGAGGAAGAGGCCTGGTGGAGAGGACTCTGTCTGTGGGGCATGTGGAGCAGGTTGGGCTGAGACGATGCCGGGCCCGTCTGACCCTGCTGAGCCTGAGGCAGCTGGACGCACAAACACAAACACACCCAGAGCTGACACGATATGCTGACAGAAAGCAGTACAGGAAAAGATCCATTACTCCCTCCGCACGTCATCATAATAATCATAATTTGCAGTAATCATGTCATTATGGTGATTGGACCACAACATCAAATCTAATCAACCAATCAGCAGCTATTAAATTAGCCACTTAGAAGCTGAATGTAATGAGATTTACCTTGCACCTGATGATGAGTAAATGGAATTACTGCCTGCAGTATTCAGACCCACAGAGGAGAATATAGTGTGCTCAATAGACTACAGCGATAGTTTACAGTCTAAAAAGAAGTGGTTCAGCTCAGGATTCTTCTGCCTGTATGAGCTTTCAAGATCGCTTCTTCGCAGAAATCAACTCAGTTTAAAAAAAGAGAAAACCGGCTCATGACAATTAGAGTCTTCCCTCCCGTCATCAGGCTTGTGAGGCTGCTAATAATGGCAGCCCGAATGTGAAATAAAAACATGTGGACACAGCAGTCCCCATATCAAACATAATTCATGATCCACAAGCTACGCGCTCTGATGGCAAAAAAAACCGATGTATTTTCATGTTTTATGCACATTTGAATTGCTTTTACAAGATCAAGATGGTGCGTCTTCACTTTTAAAGCGAAAAGCTGTCTCCTCCATAAACTGGGCTGGCTTCTCCTCTGCTTCTTTGCTATTAATTATTTTCTCCGTGGCATGTGTTTGTTTGGATGGTGGGGGGTGTCAACAGCGATGCACACACTGTCAGGACTGTTGACAGGCTTGGAGAATTATCTAGCTTCACTGGAAATATTCGAGACTGCAGGCTCTGACAACCGTAAATTATGCCCGCGGAACAATGTGTACATGCGGGCTTTGAAGTGGAGACAAAAGCATAAACATTATTACAAATGCATTAATTCATTCAAGAGTATGATCTGCTGTTTCGGGGGGTCCACAATTAGGTGTCCATCTGCTAAGGGTTCATCCTTTCTGCACTGTAGAGGCCTTCAATGTGAACTTTTTGCCCTGTAATTCTGCGCTGACATCACCATTACCGAGTCAATAACATCTTCACCGTCAGCTCGCATGCATTTGGCGCCGCACTCGTGCACTGTATGGATCACCAAATTGGGAGGAGAGAAGTGTTTTTGCGCTCTGCTTGCGGCGCGAACTCAAATCGGGTGTGCGAAAATGGAACAAAAACTTTATTGTTTTATGTGGCATCCTTTAAATCAAAACAAAATACTCGTGTTTCAGGTCAGGCAGGACAAATCAGAAGGCTGGAGAGGGTGACTGAGGAAGGAGAAGAGGGAGTGAAAACAGAAGGAGGTGGAGAACAAAGTCAGGAGTGTGAGTTTTAAGTGGGGTGATGAAAAGTGTGGGTTTTTTTTTAGTTTGGGCTCTGCAGGGGTTTAGCAGTCTCGCTCAGAGTGAGTCTGACAAGTACCTTGCAAACATGCAAACACACACACACACACACATACACACATAATCGCGAACAATTGTACCAAATATTACAATTTTCCGAGGGGGAATGATGCAAATGAGCGTTATGAGCGTTGAAGCGGGAAAAACATGTTGTGTTCAGCATAAAATAAACCTGGCTAGCAGTGCTGGAATATTGCTGCCATGAATAAACAAGTGTCTGGTCTGACTCCACTAGGTGTTGCTCATTCGACAGTTTTAAAAAGAGCTCTTGATCATTTTTGGAGTTTAAGAATGTAATGAGCTGCTCTACAAGCTGTCTTCCTTTGTGTGGCTTTGAGTGTATATGTTACCTGCTGTCCAGGCTTGATTGGTGACAGCGTGATTCCCTGGGTGTTGATGACAGGCAGGATCTGATTGCCGATCACCGTGGCGATGATCTGGCCTTGAGCGTTGGTCAGAAGCTGAGGTGTAATTGGCTGTACCTGCAGTGCTGGGTTGCCACCCCCTGATTGGCTGGAGGGCCCTGCAGAGTTGGGCATCAGTGGGATTGTTCCAATTATCTACAAAGGGGGTAGAGAGGAGACGAAATCAGCTGGGCAGTTTTAAAAAGGAGCAGAAGCTGGGAGGGTAAAAACTACTGGGGACATCAGTCGTAATGATATCTGTTGCTGCGTGTATTTTTTTTCTTCTTCTTTGCTGCTCATTTTTGCATGCTACGAGGCTAATCAGGGCACGCTGCCTCGGAGTTGGTCTGTGTGTGATTTGGAGGGAAAAACATGCAGAAGTGTCCACTGATCATCTGTCACTGAGGTGGTTTTACAGGCCGAGCAGACTGCTGGGAGCGCACTGCAAAGGTCAGCGCTGAATACCTGTGTGTGTGATGGTGCACACCACTGACTGTATTATCCATCACCAGGCCAAGACTGGGACGAACATGATTGTGTGTGTGTGTGTGTTTGTGCTTAAGTGTCTTTGTCTGTCTCTGGTGAGAAGGGCTGAGGCTGGCGAGAGACACAGACCCCCATTTCACCCACACACAGACAGGAAGGGGTGGAGAGCAAGAAAAGAAACAATAAGAGGAGCATCAGAGAGTGAGACAGGACCCAGTGTCTCTAATTCAACTCTCAGGGTCCCAGGGGTACTTCACCCCTCCTCCAGCCCCCTCCCTGTATCCCCTGCTCTCCTCTCCTCTGTGGCTGTAATCAGGAAGGGCAGATCAAAGGGGGCGGCAGAGTGTCACTGCAACGTTTTAGCTCTCAGAGCTGCCAGAGTGTGGCCAAGAGTGGCGCTTTAGGGGGGACTTAGCGCCTCTTCACCATGATGAAGGTTAATGTCATCTGGGGACTGGTTCTGGGCAGCTCCTGAGCAGCCGTCGCCCCGACCCCCCTGCTGGCAGCGCTCCTCCACCAAGCCTCATTACACCAGAGAGCAGTTCAACACGGATGAGACGCCCATCATTCTAAATTCCGTTATTTGGCAACTGGGCAGAGAGCTACTTTTGCTAAAATTGCACTGTCTTGGACTCCTTCTCTTTATGTTTACATTTCAGTCCAAGCTTCTACCCCTCAAAGCTACAAGCAGCCTCCCTCGACTACATCGCCACCACTGCTAATGTGCTTCAGCGCATGGTCGGCCTCCCCCTCCTCTCTCCCCCTTGTCTCTTTGACATAATAGGGAGGGATCAGTGAGAGAAAGGTAGGCCGACAATCTGTAATTCATCCCTGCCACGGCTCATTTGCTTACGTTGCTTCGCATTAGGGGAGAGATAATTTATCTCTCTCTCTGCGCCGGCTTTACAAATTCCCTGTAATGCTCTCCTGCCACTTAGCATATTTTATTGCCCTGCCTGACGCCTGTGTCTCCTGAGTCCCACTGATCCCGCTTTGCATGCCACAGTGGCAGGGAACTTGTTCCGCTCAATTATTCATCGTCATTGGACTAAGTGGTTGTTCTATAAGCATAATAAAAGAGCAGGCAACTGACAGCTTTGCTCTCATCCCTGTCCCACCATGCCATGCCTCTCCATCTGAATGTCTCAGCCAGATGTTTCATGGCGCTGCTACAAAGCTCCACTCAGACTGGAAGGGTACAGATCTTAGAGCAGTCAGCTGTCTGAGCGTTAACTTATGGTCAGTGACGTAATGATGCTGTCTTTTTCATTTTACACATGATCAGATCTGCGTATGGAAACTTAATGACTTTTCAGTAATGGATTTTGAACTGTAACTTTAGTCTGTGTTTTATTTAGGCACAGTTCCATATTTAACAGTCATGTAATGGACATTTCATCGGTGCTAAGAGGGCACATTTTCAAACCAAAGTATCGAACCACATTTGGTTGTGTTAAGTCAACTCGGTTAAGTATTAAAAATTTAAAATTATACTCAGTCATAAACACGATTTAATCATTTTCTACAGTATGCTTAGGTCAGAATACAAGAAAATCAAGTCATCCTAATAGAAAAATGCATTATATTTTTGTGATTGACCCTTTGATTCAGCTCTCATCTTGGTCATTATAAAGGTTACATGCAGTATCTTGTTCCTTTAAAGAAAAGTCAAGGCCATCCAGATGTTTCCATTATATGATATAATACTTGCAGATTTTTTATAATAAGACGTCATATGAAGGGAAAAATATTTTGTCGTATGAAATTATTATCTTTGTACATGTGTCTCATCGTAAAATACTACCAATATAGATATTTCTTTAATAATGGCGTAGGAAATAATGTCTGGAATCTTTTCATATCCGAATCATGATGGTGGCGTTGCTGAGTGACATTGCAGAAATCTGCTGTAACTTCAAATTTCAACTAGCATTACTGTAAAGATTAAGTTCTGCTGTTTAATTTGACATGCAGTCGACCAATACTATGAGATGATGGAAACTTTACGACTTATTCAGCTGAAAAACAGGAATGTGAAAATTAACATAATATTATTAAATGAAAACAGAAGTTCCATCTGCTTTTATAAAGTTATGACTGCGGTATATACTAATATGTAACAAGCACAATTATAAGGTCTGATTCTGCTTGTTCAAGTGATATGTGGCATTAACATAATGCATATATATTAGCTGATCTCTGCAATGACGAGTTCATGAGTAATCCAAACAAGTGTACTGGGTGTTGAACCAGATAAATGTACTGTAATTATGATTAAATTGGATGTAAATCAAATTTCAATTCAAACATTTGTTTTTTCACTTCATTGTCTAGACAAGCAGCTGGCTATAAATATATTCAGAGCAATCTAACTGAGAATAAGAGATGAGATTTTGGACACAAACTGCATCCGTCGGGCTCTAAGGGTTAATTATTGCATCTATTTAATGATGGTGTATATTAAGCAGGCTGCTCTGTTCAGGTCTTGCAAATGTTTCTGTACAAACCTGCAGTATTCTAAAGCAGCCAGCAGGGAATTCACCCGCTCCTCGGCTAGTCTGAATATGATGGAGACCTGAAGTCATTTCCACCTGACTGCGGGTATCTTAAGGCGCAATTTCATCGTACAACACATTTCATAAACAAACGGCCTTCGGGACCTCCTCTCATTCGCCGCTAAGTCCCTCTCCTCACTTATCCTTCGGTTTCTTCGTCTTTATTTGGCTTCCTGTGTTTGTGCTCCCGCTCCAGTTCGTAGTATGGCATGTGAGAAACGTGCCTCTCTTCACCCAGCAGAACTCATTAAGATTATGCTGCTCTTGTTTCCACAGAAATGTCATCTCATCTCTCCAGCCAGGGCAATCTGTGTCTTTAGCCATGGTCGCCAGGCAATATCTCTGCCCATTTTCTCTCCTCCACTGTTCATGCAGTGAATTGAGACCCGAGAGAGGAAATGTTTGGGAAGTTTGGACTCGTGTCAACACACAAGTCCAAAGAAGCTAACATTCAGAGCAAATTAAAGCCTAAAACAGCAGACTCATAATGGCGCGCTGGACAGAGGATGTTTTCCGTCTCTTGTCCAATTCTACACCTTATAGAAACTAAACAACATGACACATGATAAATCTTCCTTTCAATTTCTCAAATATAGCACAAGACAAATGCAATACTTACTGATAACCGCTTAACTAACACGCATGTTTAGAGCTTTTATGTACTTTATATCATTATACATTTAATAATCTTGGTTTGTGGACTGTTATCTGGGAACTTGCCGGGCATTGACAAATTTATCAGTAATGAAAATAATCAATGGTTGCAGCCCTAGAGTAGATTTACAATTACAAGGTCAATAGCCGTGCACATTGTGGCTACACTTGATCTACGGACTGGAGGCTTCCATCGATACACAGGGCACGCTCGTGTAGTAGTTCAGCTTCACCTGAGGCCAAACCTGGAGGCCTGCCTGCTTTGTGGGCTGACAGTGAGTTTGATCTTTACCTGTTGCTTTCTGCATCAGTGTGGGGGGATCAAGGCCTGATCAAAGGTTAAGAAGGCTGGGAGTAAATGGTTTTCATACACAAAGCAAAAGCACCAGGATCGAAAGAACTAAGGCCATTTCAGGGATGTATACACCTTTCAGAACGTACGGTTTAAGACAGCCAACAGAACTTAATGTCTGCATTTACCAATACAGTTTTAATTGCATGTTAAAGGGGCAGGAAAAAATGAGAATTTGCACTGAAGAGAAGATGTTCACAAAAATGTCTAAGATTTGTAAAGGCAAAAAAAAATAAATCTCAAGAGTCAGAGTGACTTAATAATTGTGGCTTTTATCCACAGCCTTAATCACTGTTGTAGAAGCAGCGAGGATAAAAGAGCTTCATTGATTCTCCTTGGAAAATAAAAAAGCTTGGGCCAATATAATTAAGGTTTAAAAACATACTGAACTCTGATTGTCCATCAGACCTGGCACTTTTCAAGGTCCCCAGAGCTCTCGCTTATGAAAAGGCCTTTTGAAAGAGCTGTAGAGGAAATTAGGAGGCTGAAGAGAGTCTACCTGGCTTTTTAAATTTAAAAATTTAAGAAAAAGTGACTTTTTACACAAAGGGTTGAGCGAAAATTAAGATTGCCTCAATGAAACACGACACTAAATGGATAAAAATCAGCTCTATAGCAAGTACAAACCAAAATGCCTGCATTTGTTGGACCTCCAGCCTTGTTTGAGGTACGTATTAGCCTGTATAATATCTTCTGTGTTCAGGGTGAAGGGAGGGGCAGGACCTTCTGATAGAGCAGTGCATGTTTCAGAGCTCTCCGTTTGAATAATGCTGTGGAATAATGAGGTGGGGAGCAAAGGCTGTAGCCCAGGGCTTTGACCGTCTCTGTGACCTGATTATGTCAGGGAGTGTCAGCCACCGAGACACTACAAAAGCACACAGCATCCCGTCAAGTCCGTATCCACAGTGATCTGTTCCCAGTGCTCCAGGCACCTTGTGAGCCAGGGAAGTCCATACTGTCTCATTAGCAACGTTTAGCATCAAGCACTCGCACATGGACAACACTTTTCTATACACAATCAAGCATGGTCAAACTGGTGGCTCTGAAATGTAACTCAAGCAGCTTGCATGCGTTTGCGTGCTCAGAAATGTCCCCTGCTGCTCCGGTGTGATCATGCTTTTGTTCAGTCAACACTAGGAGGAAGGTGCAAGTGTTAAAAGATGAAACAGGGGTTAAGGTAAATAACACAAAGTGGCACGAAAGGGCACATTGTCCATACAATCTTCCTTTAATATGTGCTGTGTGCACCTGAGATAAGATGATTCATTAGATAGGGCCCCACAATGACAAGCATCATCGTTCAAGCCTCTGGCTACTGATGGAACAATTCTGCAGCCACCCTGTAAATATGACAAGGTCAGCGTTTTACTGCGACAAGCGCATGCGGATAAGAGAGGGAAAGCCTTTGTTTATTCCCAAAATGCTTAATATGTGGTGTGGTGGTTACTGGACTGTAGACAAACAGCTGCAGGAAAGCCACCACTAGAAATCTATGACGAAAGATCAGAAATACTATACAATTGGTTTATTTGGAACTGCACATTCATACATGATAGATGGTCCTGAACCATCTTTTACAGACTGGTTTCCAAGGAAACTGTTTTCTCTCTAGTATTTATTTAGCTGTATGTATCAGTGATCAATCAGCATGCTTGTGTACAGTGTGCAGAACTCACTTGTCCTTGTGCATTGGTGACCAGCTGCCCAGTGGCCCCTTGTAGGTTTGACAGGGCGTTGCCAAACACCTGAGAGCCGGCGATGGATCCCATGGCTGCTGCTGCTGCTACCGCTGCCTGGCTGGCCAGAGGATTCAGCTGGAGAGGGCAAAGAGATCATTTTGCTCAACCGCATCTGCTAATATCACCAGTGTAGATGTTTACGATAAAATACAAATTCCTGAAGAAGCAGATTCACAGGCTTCAAAGTGTTGTTTTTTTGCCGCAAAGGCCAGAATAGGCCAACTGCAGTGAGGTCTGTATAGTCCAGCAGCGAGGGCTATGCAGTCCATCATATAGTTCCCAGAGGTCTGTGCTCCCGGACCCAGTGGGAGGCTCGAGGGTGGGGAGGAGCAGTGAAAACGGGAGGGCGGCTGTGAATAAGTGGCCATTTTACCACTCTAAGTGCTTTCTCTGGCCCCCGGGGCTCCCCACGGGCCGAGTCGAGTCTTTCCACCCGCAGCAATGGCCCAGCAGCCTCACAATAGAGCCAGGCAGTGTGGCCATGCATCACCGTATCGTCAACCGCTTCAATACGCTTCGACTAAGAAATCCTCCGGCGTCACAAGGTTGTAACACACTGATACTGCTGCAGCAGAGGAGGGTTAAAATGACCATCTTTACCCCCGCTGTAATGGACTCATCTGGCCTGGCCTGTGGTTGTGAAAAGAGGCTCCTTGCGTCAGGGAGAGGTTGTAGAGCCCCGCCACATCGCTGAGATTACCCATATAAATCAAGCTAACCACTTATTAGGGGGCTGAAAATGCACTGCTGATTTGGTTGTAGTGCAGCAGAGCAAAGTCTTATTAGGCTGAGTAAGTAGATCAAAGACCAAGAAGAGATAGGAGACCTCCCAATTACTCAACAGAATAGAGAAATAATAGAAACACTGCTTAGAAGCCGGCCGGCTGCTACCTGCTGCTAATGCTGGCTGGCTACAAATTCAAACAAGAAATTAAAAGCAGAGTTTATGCACAAGGCTGTAAGGCTGCAATAGAAAATCCTTTCCCGAAATATCAACTTTTCCACACTCTCTGTACTCTGAGGAGAATTCAGCTTTGTTCATCTGAGATCATTCAGTTGCCATTCATCTTTTATCGTACCCACCACCATATATTATTACACTTTCTGAAATCAAATGATGAAAAAATGCCACCGAGCGATCAATACTTTTTCATTGACAGTAAAGGTTAAGCACATTAAGAATGACACTGCATTTGTCTTATGAAATCATATTTCATGTTGGTGGCCTCAAATTGGCCGTGATTGATATTGCCTCCCCTCGTCTGAAAGTCATCCAGTTTTTCCTCGATAATCGCAAGATTGTCTTTTATGTGTCCAGCGGTTGTCCTTCGGAAATCAGAACATCTCAGATGCTGGAAAAACGCAAGCCTGAATCTGACTGCATATATACGAAAATTTGAGAACATCATTCAATCTGGAATTAGGAAGCACATAGGAAAACTAGAGTAAAAGCACTTGGATATGATATGATTTTTTTGTTTGGATTTTTTAAAGCTGCAACATTATTGTTCAGGTTCATTAAACTCAAAATCAACAGTGGAAGATGCACAAATTTATCAAATGGCATGTAACATTGTAATTTCTAGTAAAATATTTGACATTCCACCCCTGAAAATGTTAATGCTAATGAAGAGATAAGAGTTATATTTACCCAAAGATGCTTTTAACAAAATATTTGCTGAATAGTGACATAATACAGCATAAAGATGCTGATATGACACGGCCGTTTAATATTCAGATATCTGACACCCAAATTATTTCAAAGTGGCTGCAAGAGTTTGATTTCATGAAGAAAGCTGTTAATTTGTATGAACAAGTAGGTCATTTTATGCGATTTTACATACATTCGCATTATCATTTTCATATCGCAGTAATTATTTCACTCACATTTGTCATCTTTTATTGGAAAAAAACAAACAAACTTCAATAATCAGTTCAAAATGTTTTCATAAGGCAGCGACTAAAAGCAGCAACACATGAAAGCCGAAACATCTCCTCCTCCTCCTCCAGCACGCAGCTTCCCGTCGTGTTTTCATGGTTGTTAAAATGTGTGTTCAAAAGTAATCAAGATCACATGCCAAGGCAGATTTGGCCAGCACTGACTTAATATGAAATTTTTATGCGGGCACCAATCTAAACACAACACATCAATATCAACTTTTTAAGAACATTACAGAGCACATCACCCTCAGTAACAACACAGGAAAACTGCTAATCCCGAGAAATGATGTGACCAGAACGGGGTTACTGACGGAGAGAGTTTGATATTGAGCTGGATATTGATATGAGCCAGGAACTGAAACTCAGCAGATAATCCCCCTCCACTTCTGTCTGAAGTAGAAATAAAAGCCGCTGCAGCTGCTGTGGTGGTTCGAGTGAGAGAGGCTGTGAATATAAAACACTGATTTAAGGGGTCTTTAAGCCATGTAGGTGAAAACAGAGCACTGGGGTTGTTGTGATAGTGAGTGGGGACGCAGAGAAAAGCCAACACGGCCAGTTAAACAGAGTTAAACAGAGGCTACAGATCAACACACAGATAATGTGATCTGCTCAGGCGAGCACGCCCCGAGTCTCCCTGAAAATCTGCTGCGCTCGGTGTCATTGTGTGAGTGATAGGTTGTTGGAGAAGCTTTCAGATTTATTTGAAATATTATCATTGTGTTTCATTCGATGATAGCCCTTTCAGATGCTATGTTATTCTGGTAAATCTAGGTGAAAAGAGAGCAGGCGTTATTGCTGCATCCCTGGCACTGGGTAATATGGATAGCAGTTGGAAGGAGAGCCAGGAATAAAGAGAGGCGAGGTTGTATTCAACACCTAAACAGGTGATTTTCCGCCACGGTGACTCCTCTCAACACCTCGGCAGGAGGCACGAAATGACAGACCTGGCCTAGCATTTGTGCTGATTGCATGTGTTGGACGAGATAAACAGTGATCTTCCAGTTTGTAGAGCCTGCATGTTAACCATTGTGTTTCATTCTTTTCATTCGCCATGAAAAGGGCGGCGAGAGGATTTTTGGCACTCCGGTCAGCTGGTTGCGATAACACAAAAGCAAACTGAAGTCGTTGTGTTAGTTTTTAAAAAATGTTGACAATTTTAAAGTTAAATTCAAGTCAGAAATGCTTGTTTTTTTTTACAGCCACATTTTGAAGCAGCAAACTTTAGCACCACCAAAGCCTCCCCGATATCATGTGACACCATTTCGTCACCTTTGGCTCACTTCAGCTGCTATCACTCTCTCTGCTATCCCAGTTTAATATAGCCAAATATACAGGGCCACACGGGGATCAACAAACACAAAATAAATGTCTCTGGCAAGGAAAAAAAATCCCTGCAAATTGTTAAAAATGCATCTTTTCTCTGTACGCTATGAAGGGAAGGGAGTCCAAACTCCGCCGGGCTCTCCGTCCCCTGTTTGACCATGAGGGTCACCTGGTGCAGCAACCCGTGTAATCTCAGGAATAGAGGTAAAAATGGTGTCCCCGCAAACCGTGGAGAGACCCCGGGAAACTGAAATCGTCTGACACCAACTAACCGGAGTTTATTCTTGGTTTTGCTCTTTTCATGTGGCCGTTTTAAACTTAATTGCTTTTTTTCCCTGCACAGGACAAAAAAAAAAGAAAAAAAAGAGCAAAGATAAATGGACAAGTGGTGCAGACGGCAGAAAGAGGGTTAGATTTGTCCACGCTCAGGATCCAGCGAAGTGTAAAACTTATTTTGAGCTCATCTAAGGGTCTCAAAGTGAATCAATTGTTTGTCTAATCTAACAGGAAAAATTAAAAGAGAAAAAAATCAAAGCAGATACTTATACAGATTTACAAACCTGTGTAGAATGAAATTAATTTTGATTGCAGGTAGAAGGTGGTAAAATGTGAGACTCGTACCAAAGCTTGTCTCGCCATTATTCAGCTAAAAGTGTGTCAAAGTGGACCAAGCAGGGTGAATTAACAGTCAACACCACTATTGTGTCCGGATGAGAAGAATGTCCTTTATCTGGAACAACATGGAAGTTTCCCTTGTCCATCCCGGCCCCACATCTCTGTCTCCTCCCTGCTCTTTTCCTTTTCCCACTCAGAGTGAATGTAATCAGCTGTGACATGAGAAAACACGTTCTCTGTCTGTCAGGACTCTGCTACTCTTCCGCTGACAGTCCTCTGCTGACTCTCCTCCTCCTCCTCCTCCCCCAAAACGGCCTCTCCCCCACCTCCCCGTCTCCCCTTTCCTCACATCCGCTGTGCTTATGAACATCAAAATGCCATTAGGCCCTCCAAAACACCTCTGGTCCCTTGGTTGGCGGGGCCTCGCGCCGCGGTCGTGCACTCTGAGCCCTCCGAGCGCCGACTATTGCTCACCGCTGGGCCTCAGCTCCAGCCGTTGTGAAAAATAGACCCCCGAAAAAGAGCCATTCTTGAGGAGAAATATTGGGAAGTGAAAGACAGATAGAACAACTGGGGCAGATAACACCTGGCAAAATACAATAACGCTGCATCCGGTGACAGTCGGACGCTGTGATTGCTTAAGGCAGTGGAGGGACGGCGGTGGCAGTGAGTGTGGATGTGGAGGTGGCGGAGGTGGCATGGCGGGTGCTAATGGAGTGATGTCATATGAAACGCCAGAATGACAGCTAGTTAACTGAGGAGGTTTGGCTGATCAAATAAAATGCATTAACTCCAGGAAATGGATATCGCGGGCAGTCTCAGAAATGGCCATATCTAATGAGGCAAAATGCAAATGAAGGAGGAAAAGAGTCGTGAAAACGTTTAAACTAACTATAAAGGGATGATGGAGTGTCGGACAGTGGCCGTCAATCTCCCCACTCATTACCTTCATGTGAAATTAACAGCAGCTTTAATCATTACATAAAATCTGCTCCAGCCCATTTGTTGATAATTGTGAGGCACAGCGGTTCAGAGTGGGTTCTTTGTCATCAATCACAGCAGCAGTATATTTCCTCTGGTTAGGGGACACTCGGCGAGTAAAAATATAAGTTATACTACAATCCTCTTACACTATTTCTCTTCCTGAGGAATGATCTATAATATTTAGCTGTTTCCAGATGTATTAAATTTGAAACTACTTGGTGATTAAGTATCTACGGGAAAGTGCTGACCATTTCAGCTCATGATGTGACATATTTGGTGCAGTTATTTCTGTACCATACCAGTGCTGGGCTGGAAATCATAGCAGCAACCGGTGTTGCAGTAAATCTCCTGCTGCACCCGCTATGATTTTAAAGTGGATACCTGGCCATGTTTTCAGCTGCCGTGAGAAAATGAAAAATATAATCATTAGAGTCAGGAGATTAGACTATGAAGAAAATATGAAGACTATTATATTGGTGCATCCTCAGCCTTTAGATGACCATTATCTCAAATATTCAATACGTAATAAAAACATATTTCTTGATTCTAAGAGTTTTATTTCAACTGGACTGATTACATCCCATTCCTTTTCGCTTAGGCGGAAATGGCATCTCTTTTCACTCTGCTGTTGTTTGACATATAAATATAGCATTTGAATGACTTTAATATCCTCCTAATCAATGTCCAGTGATCTTTTGATGTCCTCAATTCAATATAGGAAGGGTCATCCATGCCGCAGCTTTATAAACACAATAAAGGTAAATGATTACTCTCCACTGTGGTGTCCAAAAATACGGCCAGTAATGAAGAGAAATGGAGGAGTTTGAGGAGGAGGCCTGTCATGTGTCATTGGCCAACTCTAAGCCCTAAGATTAATCACGAGAGAGGGGCTCTGTGGCTAAGATGTGGTCACCCTTGATCGATAAATCCGCCACCCTCCCTCCCTCCCCTCTCTTCTGTGTCTCCCTGCTTCACTGTCTCTCTCTCTTTTCCACCCAAAATATACACAGCTGTTGGCAGAAGCTAAATCAGCATAAGTGGAGAGATGAATTGATGAAATGTACAGCCGTATTTGTATTGATTACTTCAGTTTTGACTTCAAAGGCTGCCCCCTTTGAGGAGTTGACTTAAGGAAATGCTCTCTTCTTGCATTCTAACTGAGTCTATTTACAAAACCCATCAATTGCACATTCCCACTAATAATGAAAAAGGGCATAAAATCACCCGGCGGGGGAAAAAAATAAAAATGCAAAATGCTCTTCTTAGAGTGCAGGGCAACAGAGTACAGTTTAGAGGAATTTCAGTCCCGCAGCCCACTATACATTGCAAAATATGGACCAAATCTAGCCTCAACTAACCGCGACTGAAAACACTGTGGAGAAGAAATTCTGATAATATTCTGCAGGGACCACAAATGGGACTTTTGACTTGGTCTATGAGGAGGGCATAATGCAATAACATTGCATTAAAAGGGTCTTTTTACAGCGTGGCAGTGCTGCGCAGCTGTATTCCTCGTGTGAGCCCGGTGCTCTGTTTGCGGTCACTAATGGGCATCAGAAATTACAGGCAGTGGAATCGCGCCCCGCGGGGGGACTGGCCTCCTCAGCGGAGCGGAGCACTTAGACGGTGTCTGGGAGGCTGCTGGAGGAGAAAGGGGGGAACTCAATGTCACAGCCCTGCCTCATAATTAAAGAAACCCTATTCCTTATCCACTGTTAGGTGAGCCCTAGCTTGGTGCTCCATCCGAGGGCTCCCCTGTGGGCGTCTAATGCGTGTTGCCCCCAGTGTGCATGTGGGCTGATCAGGGAGCTGTGCCTTTCTGCTGGGTGTCTGAGCTGGAAGCCCTCTGCCCACCTCGAGAGTAACAGGGCCAGGCTTAGAAGAATTGCAGACCTCAAAAAGCGTAGGAAATATCCACTTGGTGAGGTCTGAAAACCCGACAAAGCCAGAGAAGCCAAAAAGTAAGTGCAAGGCGCATTATAGGTGCAATTTTAAAAGTGAAAGTGCCTTCACAGTTTTCCACATGATCCTTCGGAAATATGATAAATTTAAGTTTCTCCTTATTTAGAAATTCAAGGCTCATCGTTGGTCCTTAAGTCTGTAGATTTTCTCCCTGCCTAATCCCTCATTTGAAGTAAATAAAAGTAGTAGAGCTGTCATGGTCAGGTTGTTTTCCTCATCTAGCTCCCATGCTTTATAATTATTCATATGAAATGTGGTGCTGTTGATGGGCAACAGTCTTATTTTCTGCTTCAGTCAACAGTGCACATTTGTATTTCTAAATTGTGGAGCGCTTGTTATGTAAGGCAATTTTCTGCCTTCTTAAGAGCCGGATCTCCTGTGCATTAATAAGAGGCTGGGCTGAGCTGCTGGAGAGCTGAGGGCCTGTTCATGCTCTACACCACACAGCCACCAGCAGCCATTTAAACACACCGCCTGCCACCACATACCATGTATATATTTAAAAAGTTTTATTAGAAATATGTGGTCTTAAAACAGGTGTTTTTCCGGATAATGCTCGGACGCTCGGATGTTCAAAGCTCAGGCAAATTCAGATTATTTGCAACTTTACTTGAAATTAAAATGAAAACAGAAGGACAGGACTTAAGCAGAACTGTAGCAAAGATTCTCCATTAGAACCCCAACATCTTGTACTTTAAAAAAAAATTAAAATGATTCATTTACCAAACTAGTTTCTGTCAATTTTGGATTCCAAATTGACAGATCATCCCTATACTGGTATGTCATGTGCACATGATAGGGAACAAATGAGTAGAATGCATTTTTTTCCCAAACCATAGAGTCCACTGTTAAATTCTGAGGCACAAGATAATGGACTCTTGCCTCTTAATCGTTGCCAGTTTCATTCACAGTATGAGCCATTGGGCCTACATTTGAGCATGTCATTTTAATTTTGATTTAATATCCCCCAGAATGATGGTGGCCTGTTTCGCTAAATTGAATGAACACGGGCCTGATCTGGAAAATCAATTAATCGATGTGCAAGGCTCATTGAATACACATGTTAATATAATGGGAGAAACACCCACCGCCCATAAAAAAGAGACATTTGGAGCAAATTGGACAGTGGTGATTTTAACAGCGGTTGACAGAAGTAAAAGTGCACTGCGGCGGAAAACAGTGACATGAGTGTCTGAAGGGGCCTCAGCTGGAGACAAAAGCAGCAGAGATGGGCCCGAGATTTGAGGAGAGATGGTGGAGCGAGCAGGAGGGGGAGGAGGGGGAGGAGGTTGGACGAGGAGGAGGAGGATGGCAAGGAAGTGAGAAAAGATGGAGAGTGCAGACAGCCAGGCCTCTGAAAGGCCGTTGTGGTTGGCAGCAGCTGACCTTGGTGACGATGGGTTTTCACCAGAGGCTTCTAATGAAGGCTGATTGCCAGGGAATAGTGAGGGAGCCCAGGGGGAGAGAGAAGGGAGAGAGAGAGAGGGGAGAGTGAGGAGAGAGAGGCAGAGAGAGAAAAGGATTGAGGAGAGACTCAGGTAATTGCAGCACTTGTGGGTTGAGGCCCTGCAGTCCTGTGATGTCGGGGTGCAGTGGGGAAGAAGAGAGATGTCTGTGGACGCTTTGGTGGTAAATTGTGGAGCACAGGGACAGGAGGCAGGCCCCTAGGCTGTAATTACCCCTATGAGTGTGCGGATGGAGAGTGGACAGGCCCAGTGTGGGGCTCTGACAGCGATCAAGGAGACGACTGCGAAGGGGAGAGAGACAGACGGCGGGAGTCTGACGGAGGAGGAAGACAGGACGCCTCCACCTCCGCCAGGCCCCCCGAAAAACCAGCCAGCCAGACACTGGACCAAGGTCAGAGGCTATTAGTGAACACACAACACGCTGGTGACAAGACAGCCATGACAAGAACAGCAGAGCTACAGATGATGCGGTTTCTGGATGGAGAAAGACATAATGGAAAAGAAACAAGGGCAATAAAAAGCAACTAATTAGACCAAAGGCACAGAGAGAGGAAAGCTGGGGCTCCACTGGATGGCGCAGCAGGGTCAGGAGGGTCCGGGCATGCGAACTGGAATAAGAGATTTGATAGGCTGGCCTAAGCTTCCCGCTGCCACGGATCAGTATGTACTGCCTCTCCTCTCCCTGCCTGGGCTGATGTAACTCACTGGAGTGGCAAATTACACCAGACCTACAGCTGTAGCCCGACATTATGATTAATTTGATCAGTAATTTCTCCTGTTTTTCATTTTAATCGCCGCGACCATTCTGCTGTGGCAGGTCTTTCAGATCTAATTAAGATCAATTCCGGTGTAACAGACTTGGCGCGCCTTTACCCCGTCAAATCCCTGAGCTCTCCGGGCGTGGAGAAAACCCGCAGCTCTAATCAATCAACTTCCAGCAAAATCCAGCGGGCTCCCGCAATCAGCCCATTAACGCACTTAAGCAAATTTCATAATCTTCCTCCGTCTATTTGTCATCACTGTGGTGGTTATTTCAGGCAGCTACAGGCCGCATCCAACTGTAGTGGGAGGCGTAGAAAGGTAAATTCTTCCTCAATCTAGACAAATTAGCTGCAATAATCTAAGTTTAGCCTACTGGCTCAAGGGGACACAGTCTGCTGTTGTGTGATTTGTATTCTAATAGTGATAATAATGAACCAATTAATGAATTTTGTCTCACAAATTAAAAACACAAAACACTAAAAACACCAGGGATGTAATGAATGCTCAGGATTTCCTCACTAGGAGTTTACAAAGAATATCACACACCTCCCATGAGAGGAGAATTACAATGGGACATTAATTGGAACATAATGAGTGTTTGTCTCTCTGCAGCTCTGTGCTGTATTTCCAGCAAATAGTTGAATGGCTGAGTGATTCTACTTGCCTGAATAATGACAGTCGGAAATAGGAGTGTTATCTGTGTAATGCTCATTGTATTATGGTAATTATGACTCCACTTTACTGCACAGACCAGTTCCTCTGGGTACAGCATGGAAACACAAGAAATGCCCTTCTGTGCCTTTAATTAAAACATACAAAAGGCTGATCAAAGTGACAAGCCACATGTGTTTGTGAGAAACTCTGTGCTTTGGGAGTTCCTTTGAATTTTAAAACTTCTGTGAATTAACCAATGAGCTGCTCGGGGATTCTGGGACGGAAAATCCAATCACTGGTCCAAGCGGTGGCGAGAGGCGGAGCTGCAGTTTAAATCCTATTGCAGCCTTGAGAGGGTGCTGAGGCCGGGGCCTGTCCTTGAGCGAGCCCCTCGCTGGGTGACACACTCTTTGACAAACCCAGCATTGACCCAGAGAAACTAAACCTTTTACGGCCATTCTGCCTCTCCCGCACACACAAACACACACACTCCATAATCCTATTTGATGAGGCAATATCTTAATGATACCTGATGTGGCCCCTCTGGCCCCCCTCAAGGGAGGTCTGTCCTAAGTCATCATAATCAGCCATGCTGCTTCTTTTAGAAGAAGACAATGTATATAAAGAGTCTGAGTGTTTTCAATGCTGTGAGGTTGTTCTAAAACAACTGTGCTTCTGCTGCTGTTGTGCGTCAGAGGAAGATATTCACAGTTCCTTGGAAATTTAAGCAAGTTGGTGATTTCAAAACAAAGCAAAACAAAGTCTTATAAGTAGGAGAGTCTGACTGTAGACTATCTGTTACCTAAGGTGTTTGTACACTGCCTGACGCAAGCTTAATGTGTGAATCTGTATGTTGGTCAGTAGCTCTTGTATCCACAGTCAGACTGGACAGTGTGTTTGGTGCGATGTACCGGCTAGCCTTTGGAGCCCATTAAATCCAGAGGCTGTTTTTCCTGCTGAGTCTCACTAGGCCGTGACAGGGCCGGAGAGGGCTGCAAGGGGAAACAAATAGCCCAACTCATCCTGGCCATAAAGAAGCTTGCACCACAACCCAATAAGGGTCTGACGCTGATGAATGTGACCGGGGACAGAAAGGCGACCCTGGCCAGTCTCCACCAGAAATGAAACCACAGGGATATAAAATAGGTTATTATCGTCAAACAGTGACAGGCAGACGGACAGAAGGGCAGAGATGGATGGACAGACAAAGTGACTAAAAAGGAGGTTGAGTAGGAAGAGCAGCAAAGATTAAGGGACTGATTATGAGTGGAAAGCCTAAGGACAGATAGCCTCAGAATCTCTCCTGAATCTGCAGCAGCAGGAGGATGTGATTCATGCTTCTTGCCTGGTTGGGAGGTTGGATGTGCTCAAGTGCATCAAGGCTTCAGCAACAAAATACATATTCTGAAAGCTCGACATGGACAGAAGAGCTGCCAGCTTGCATTGAAACGCCGTCACTTGATAAACATCAAGTGCTGACATCAAGCAGTGTGAATGCTGCTTAAGCACTGCTTAAGGGTGACCTGTCTAAATCACATCTTTAATAATGAGATGATTCACATGCACACTTGAGCTCTTGAGGTGTTTTTTTCTATGTAAAAGAGATTAGATACTTAGTTTCTGCCTGTTACATTAATTATCTATGTATAGAACCTTACATATTAATAAAACATATATGAATGGACTAGAAGTAGGGAGTGATTTCAGCTTTGCACAGTAGAGGGAATGTGAAAAATGCGACATAAGTGGAATAAGTTGGAATAAACAAAGCAGCTATCAGTCAGAAGTGACTAATCTGCAATAAATAGTGTAAACAGTAAAGGCACAATATTATAAATCTTCCAGAAAATAAACATTCTGGCCTCTTCCATGAGTTACATCAGAAAGACATAATACTAGATCAGGGCACTCACCGGCAAAGGCATGGGCGGAGTGACTGGTGAGGGGAGGCTGCGGGCCGGCGACTGGTTCGGCCGGTGTGGCGGGGACTGCTGCGGCTGTCCGGAGGTGGAGGAGCAGGCAGAACCTGGAGACGGGACTGAGGTCTGCTGCTGGCTGGGTGGGGTCATGTGATGCTGGGGTGGCAGCTGGTTCTGGGGGTGGGAGTGGGTCTGTTGGTGATGGTGCTGCTGCTGCTGCTGCTGTTGCTGCTGATGCTGCTGCTGCTGCTGTTGCTGCTGGTGGTGCTGCTGCATCTGTTGGAGCTGCTGCAGGTGCTGGAGCTGGGAGTTCAGTGATGAGGTAGCTGTTGAGCAAAGGGCAGCTGTTTTCATTCTTCACGCAGAACACAGCAACAAACACGGCTGAGCTTCGACTGAAAACCTGACAGCAAGTGTTTTAGCACATCAACACGAAGACCTCATTATTTGAAGAATCACCTGAGATGGAAATGCACGCACACATTGGAGGTGTGGGGTACATAGGGTGAACAGTGAGAGGCAGATGTAAATTGCACAGAGCCACAACAAGGTCCTCCAGGGTTTTTAGCCCGCGTGATAGAGTCAGTGAATTTAATTTAGCTAGTTGGAGGACAAAGCTATCAAGCCTGACTGATATAATTGCTCTCTCTGGAGCCAAAAGTCATCATTGTCACTTGGAGAATGACAGAATCTTTGGTTTAATGGCTTAAAATCTCATAAGAAAGAGACATCCATCTTCACAGGAAGAGTTCAGAAATAAACCCATTAACTAATTGGATCCAATAATGGCACGCCATTAGAACCTCATTTCTACATTTAAATGCTTATAAATTTTTATGCTGTTTAAAAAAAAAAAAATCAGTTAACGCTCAGGCTGCAGCGACACCAAGCAGGCAAATACCTCCAAGAACCCAGAATGCGGATGTGAAATATAATATAAAATAGATGTAAAAGCGTCTGGGTGTGAACATTGTAAAGGCGCTCCTCAACTTCATGGCAATTTTATGTCGCAATTCATTAAAAAACATCTCACTGCAGAATCTGGTGGATCTTCTATCAGCTCACAAGTACTTTGTGTTGGAATGTCAGAAGAAAGCAATAACACAACACAGACAATACACATTATCTACTAAAGGTATCAACCGTAATAACATATGTGGAGAATTGGGCTGAAAAACAACAAACTGACCTTCACACCTCCTTAAATAGAAGAAGGACAAGCTGAGTTTCTATTTATCATGGATGGAGTGATTTCTTTTTAACCTGTGGTCATATTCAGAAAGCTCTTGACTTTGCTTTTGACTGTTAAATAGAAAACAAAAGGATAAAATCAGCCACAATCATGGCCTGATTTCTGTTGATTAAGATATAATAAGGTTTGAAAGGGACTGATCCATATGTGGATATCTGACTGGATTTCAAACACTGGACTTTTCTACAGAAAGACATTTATGTCATCATTTTTAATTTCCTTAATAGCTCACACGAATAATGATTCATTAAATAACAACAAGAAAAAAGAACAGTAGATATACTGTATAGAATACTTTTATATATATATATATATATATATATATAAAAGATTTATAAAGTGTATTGTCCATGTTTAGAATTGGTTTGTTAAAAAGAATGACACCACTATTAAAACATTCAATAATACAATTCCTACATAATGAGTAATAAAGTAAGTATTAGAACTGCTTAAATAGCAAAAAAGAAATTACATTCCTCTAAAAACAACACAAATGTTCTCTCCAAGCTTCACACAGTACAATAAAAATGTCTTCACACAAGATTTGAATTCCTCAATAAATTAAACACTGCATGTAAAAACTTAACTATACAAAATAAGAATATGTTTTTTAATTATTACTAAAGAACTGTTACACATAGTGCATGTATTTTCAAAGATTCAGCCTCATTACAACTGCTTTCATTCAGGATGATATGTTTATAACTTGGCCTCACATTCACAGTTTACCATTAAAACGATTTAAAGCACAAAGGACTGAATAACAAACGCTGGTTCAAAAGAGTGCTTGTGAGAATCCATTGATAATGCAGCCCAGCAATTGTGAACACGGCGTAGACAAGCTTGTATACACACCGAATCAATGCACTTAAATAATTTAAGTATGCTTGTCTCATAAAAGATGAATAAAACATCAGGGCAGACAAGTCTTTGATTAGCGTGGTCACTACGACTGCAGGACAGGCACAGATGAACATTTGATGAAGATCAGATCATCCTCCTCTTTCCTCACTCTGCAGAAGCGCAGTCAAAGAAAGCCGGCATCTCTCGGCCAGTAAACAGTACACTTTTACATTTCTTCAACCTCCTGACACATTGACACCTCTCTCACACCCCCACCATGAATTATATATCATCTGTGCAAACGGCAAGAGTCCAATTCTCACTTGAAATGTTGGGGCAAGTTGTCGAGCGAGTGCTGAGCCCCTGACAGGACCGACTCTTTTCCTTTGGAACTTCGCGACGACAAAATGTTGAGCCCTATTTAAAGACGGAGTAAAAGGGAACAAAGACGGAGAAAACAAAAGGGGGGCAAAATGAGATTTCTGTCAAAAAATTATCGAAACCAGCCCAAGATCAAAGACGATTGAAGAATTTCCTCCAGCGCCAACCATTACGCCGAAGAACAAGAGGCACAACAAAAGAATATGAGGCAAAAGAAAACAAATACAGAGGGAATATGGAAGAAGCCCCATGTGGCCTTATTATAAGGGCTACACTGCAGGTAACTATATTCTTTAACAGCAGTGCTTTATAAATTCTGTCATCTTGTTAAGACTGTCAGGACCACTGACCCTCCCTTCCCCTCTAACTGGGCAACTGGCATTTTGAAGCTCATTCTTTTAACCACAGCTGTCTGATTGCTTTGGTTGAGCACATAATCCAAACGGCTTGTCTCAGCTAATTGTTTGTGCTCCTTCCTCCAGCAGACACAGGGCCGAGGATGAGAGTGGGAGCTTCACTTATGATGGAGAGAGGGCAAAAGGGTGCCGGGATCCTATAGAGCTCATTATATCTCCCACTGTCTCTTTGTTGTGTTTCATATTCACTAGTCCTTGTCTACTGCGATGCAAGCAGCGCTCCCACTTAGTCATCACGCCCGAGGGGTGGAGGAGCAGGGGTCTCACTTTCGCTGTTGTCACAACTTGCCTATGTTAATGTTTATAATGAAGAATGGGCCAGATCGCGGAGCTAAATGATCAGACACAAGCCTGGCGTTTTGTGCTCCGCTGAAATATTTAACAACAATCATTCGGGGTTCTGAAACGCCAGCAGTGAAAAGTCTAAGACCTCCAACCTCAGTGCTTTGAGAAAGTGTCTGCCATCGCTGTTCCAGAGCTGTTTTTTGTTTTTTTTTGCTTTAGTGCCACAGAAGAAATCAACTGTTATCTTTGACTGTCCCGGCCCCGGATTCTGAAGTACTGGAGGACGAAGCGAGACTGATTGTCAGAGGTCGAAAGGCTAGGTCAAAGCCGGCTCATTCGTCAGACAAAATGCTATTTTTGTTTCCTGTGTGGTTGAGGAGTGGGGTGGGAGGGCAGCCTGCTCTCTCATTACCAGCGCTGTCTCAGTAGTCCCTGCCAACCCACCTATTAGAGCACTTTTCTCTCTGGGGCTGATTCAAGCTCGACTCCTTGTTTTCCTCCCGGTGCACAACACCTGCGTTTATTCCCTACAACTTACCGTATACAATGCCTGTGTGTGTGCATGTTAGTGCACAGATGTAGTCAAAGTCCCGACACTTGTGAAGTGAATTCACAAGCTGCCACAAATTCTAAATACGTCTAATGTAAGTGCAAATCTTTAAGCTCCATCTTTGTTTAAATGATAAGTATACGGTGGATAAACCCACATTTCATGTCAAAGTAACTCTCCCTGTACATTTATCGAGTTAAATGAAATTTGAAAACATCTTTTGATGCATTTACTCTTTCTAAAAAGCAACAAATAGGTGCTCATCATCCTATAGTCCTTAGAAAAGGCCCAGCCAAGGCCAGCATGAAGATTGACTGCAATATAATAGTAATCACATCTGCACAAAAGCAGAAGGACTTTGACTGTCTTTCATTCTATCAAAGTGCATGCGCTCCACATTGCATAAAGTACGGTCAGAAGGAGGCGGAGATGATCATCTCGTGTCAAAGAAATTCAAGATTCTTGGGCATCAAGACAGAAAGAATAGTTCACAAACCTTGAAAAGAATGTATTGAGTTCACAGGAATGAATAAAATCTCGTAGTACCTTTTGTGTCACATCCGTAAGTTACGTGTAAGTGTGCACACTGCTTTTCTTAAAAATGTGGTTATTGATTCTGAAGTAGTTCTTGTACTTTTACATAAAACATCTTCATCTAACTGCTGCTGCACCATCTGAATGTCTGGTATCGCTTTGGAGAGGAGTGCTGCAAATCAGTAGCTAATCACAAGCTGCAGAGGAGCCTGTCAGGAGTTAATGAAATTGCCCGGAGTGACCCAACCTGTATTTTTAGGAACTGCTCTCGTCTAAACACAGCTGTCATTCTCAAACAAGAGAGGTGAGAGGGGACAAACAAGCTCCCCATTACTGCTCTGCCTCACGTTCCACTATGGGAGTCCATAAACCACTGTCTCAATTGCCTTTTCAGTGAGTCACACTGATAATTACTGCACTGGAGGTAAGGAGATTTAGACTCTATGAGATCTGGTAATTATGAAGGTGGTCAAAGGAAGGTCATTTTTTACTCTGTGGATTAGATGGGAGCACTCGCACACTGATGAAGGCGATAACATCACTGTTTCTGCACTCATTTCCTTTGTTCACTGTTAACTTTTATCACTGTGGGTCACTTTGACAACACTTGTACGTTGCTAAAACTAATTATTTTCATTCATAATCCTTCTGTCAATAGGCCTTTTAAAAGTTAGCAGACTGAAAGGTGATCTCTTAAAACACACGGAGAGATGCAAAACAAGAAGTGAAACTGGAATTTGAGGTACGAATTTTGGTATTTGCTTCTTAAATGATCAAAACTAAAAATCAGATTAGCAGCTTATCAAACAACTGGTTCATCCACTGTCTAAGAGGAAATCTTTAGATCCTTTAGTGACGTAAAGTAGCGATACTGCGGTGCTACAACGTAAAAAAAGTAAAAAGTAAAAGTCCTGCAAGGAAAATCTCTCTATTGGAGTTAAAGTATGACATCATTATTAGCAAAAATGTACTTAAAAGAACAAAGATACAAGCATCTTTCATGCAAAAATGGCCCCTGCGATTGCAATGTAATTACTGCATATAATTAAATCATTTGTAATTACTCATGCATAAATGTGAAAGAGTACTTGACTGTCGGTTGAGGTAGTATCCAATCTTTAACAGTGCATCGTATTTTGTAGGCTTATTCTATTTATTTTATGCAAAGTTCTAGTCTGTAAAGTAACTGCAGCTGTCAGGTAAATGTAGAGGAGTAAAAGTGCAATATTTTACTCTGAAAAGTGGTGGAGAAGATGCAAAAGCTAGCATGAAATGGCTCAGAACGGACCTCTGGGTGGTGACTACGCATGTGAGTAAGAAAAACGGACCCACACACGAACAGCAATGCTTCTACGTTACTTTATTGGACAGAAAGCTTTGCCATTTTCTGCTAATTCTGGTCATTCGATGACCAAAAATGCTTATTGATAAAACCTCAATTACAAAAAACAGGTTGTAACATTTTTAGAAATTCCCAGTTCTTATCATTTTGGTGCTGGCAGAAATCTCTGTGCAGGAAAACCTCTGCTTAACCTCATCATTCAGCATTAATTGTGTGATGGCTCAAAGTTGGGGGGAAAATGGCAGAAAAATTGCACAAATGTTCCTCTTTCACATGTTTTCTTTTTACAAACTGGAACATGTATTTGTTCTCCTTTCACCAAAGAATCCACAGAACTGGTAATCGCATTTAAGAAGTGGAGAATAGATTCCTGCCTTTGCGATGGCTGGAATAAACATGGAGAAAATGAAATGTTAAAGCAGCTAGTGAAGTGCTGAATAAAAACATTACTCAGAGCCACAGCGGGCAATATGAGTGTTTCAGTCCTGCTGCAGGAGGAACGCTGCGAGTACAGAAATATATATAAATATATATATAGGCAGTTAAGATTTGAGTCGCAGCCACAGGATTTTAGAGAGTAAACCACATCGCTTGTAGGGATCCAGAGATAATGCTTTCACTTTGTGATGCAAGGCAATATCAAGCAGTGTTGTAGAATTCTCACTCTGGGGGAAGCATTTCAAAGAATCAAATCCTCTCCATGGAGTTGTTACACATACAAGAAAATCCCTGTGTACTCAATAATGCTGCCCTTTTGGTGTTGCTTACGCTTTGCTATTGATTTCCAAAGTGTGGTCCAGGAACCTCCGAGGGCCCCTGACAAAGTTCCAGGGGGTCCCAAGCAAAGTAAGATGTGGTTTATTTTTGCAATGATTTCCTCCATTAGAGACAAAGACATTTTTTTCTGCTTTTTATACTGACCAGGTTTCACCCAAGAACTAAAGACTGCCTGAGATAATTTCAGTTGAACCTTCTCTAAATGAAAGTTTGTTAATCAGTTAAGTGGCACTCTCCCTGGTTAAAACATAGAAGAAAAAAAACTCATTTTGGTCTATTTAGGACAAAATCCTCATTAAGTGAAAAGCATTTTTTAAGATGTGTTTTCCTTCAAGGTGAGAAATCTCAAGAGACAGGCAGCAGATTTAAAAATAAAAAAATGTTTCCTCGAAGTTCCACTAGTCTAATTTTTGAAGGAAAACCTCTAAGAAGCTTTTTAACTATATTAATTATGCATATATAATGGCTCAAAGTGCTTTCTTAATTCAAATTTATACCAAGTTTCTTGTATACATTCAAAGATGTCTCATTTTTTGACACATTTTTTGAAGTTTCACTCTGGTGTCAAACACAGCTCGGCTCTGACAGTATGCAGTGCGGTGGAACTCAGTAAGGGGTCTCTTGCTTTTGTCCTTCAGAGTCCAGAAGGTGTTGGACACCCCCCCCCCCCCCCCCCCCCCCCCCCCCCCCCCATCCAACCCCTTGAAAAAGGAGCCTGTCTGCATGGCAGGACAGACTGGGTTATTACAGCGTGTTCATGGTCCCATCATGTGTCGTCAGACCAAAGCGGAGGCCGCGAGTAAAAGCCTCATGCAAAATTTATGTTCATGCGGCTGTTTCAGTGGGTGGAAAAATCAATATTGCGGGCCTGATGCACGGAGATGACTGAGTGCTCTCTGACTGACAGTAAAAGCTGAGAGAGATTGAGGGGCTACATTTACTGCTCTAGATATGGAGTGGAGCAGAGTTGCCCTAATAGTCTAGTTCACCTTAAATTTGAATTTCATTGTGGATTATTTTGGTAACAACTTGGATATTGAGGGGTTGAAAAATTACACCATTAGATAAAAAAAAAAGAGAGCAAAAGAGGACTAAGCAAGCTTGTTTTCAAATCGTCTAAAACACATCTTGCATTTGCGGCTTCTGAGCAGCTACAGTATTGTATATTATGGGGTTATTAAGCCTTCCCTTCCTTCCCAACTTACACAGATATAAAATGATTGTAGAATAATCAAAAGACAATGTGGGTATGAGGAGGACATCATAGGGCTTTTGTTCTGCGCTGCTTCGCTTACATATGCTTTTGATAACGTGCCACATACCCACAGTGCATTTGGGGAGGAATGTGAGAAGAGAGCGAAAGAAAGTGAGAAAAAGAAATTCAGTGGGATGAAATAACCCCAAACAATGGGATTTGCTTTCCATTCTTCTGCCTCCATCTTCTGTCTTTAATTATTCCCTTTGGTTGTCTGAGGGAGCGTGTAAGCACTTTCACACAGCACAACATGCCCAGCAGCACAACACTGTCTGCCTTAGTGATGTGGAGACTTCTGAGTGACACTGAGCCTCTTGTGATTATTAATGCTGTTTAATACAACACAGAGCAGCCACTATGACTGAGGGAAAAAACAGATTTCAAAATGCATGCATTCGAAATGCAATGTGAATGGAATTATGTACTACATGAGCACTGCACTTGAGATACATTTCCCCCCTGCTACATAAACAATGTGTACACTACCAAATGAAGGCTAATGTTTTGTAGATGCAACAATGGAAATGTGTCTTCGATAACAAGTACCAAGTGTGCTCTATTTTGTAGACAGCGTTTAATGGAACCTCAGCCGATCCTGGTGGGATCCTTTGTGCCGGTTTAGTAGTTTCTTCCTGAATCGCATATGAGATATTTGAGAGCCCAGAACGATGTATGATGAATGAAGTAGCATGCTACTTATACGCTTATCGTGCTCACTGACTAGCAACAGGTTCAGCAAAGGGCAGCGGCAGTAAATGAAATTCCGCACCAGGACAATATATCATCAAAAGAAATGTATGCACCCGAAACTTACAAGCCTTCTTCAGATGCGGACAAGGTGCCTGACGGGGTTGGGGGAAGGGTGAGGTGGAGGGGGGAGTAAGGAAAAAGCAGGGGAAGTGGGAGAATAGAGGGGGGAGGGTTTTTTTTTTTTTTGCTGGATGGGTGAGGAGCAAGCAGCAGATTTTGTTGAATCAGTTCTATTTTCATACTGGCTGATCTGTGTCTTTTAACCATTTCACTGCAGCTGGAAAATGAAAGCACCAGGGCTAATTTCACAGTGAGAGCTCACTGAACAAAACCCCCCACGGTCTGTGGAAAAAGGTGCTAAGTCTACTTTGTCATTGTGAATTACGGCGGTGTAATTCAGGAAACGGCCTCGTGCACGGGAGAGAAGAGTAGAAAATATGTTCAGAAAGAAAGGCAAAAAAAAAAGAAAGGAGAAGACTTTTCCTCCATATCCTCACATGTACTTAGCGAGGCTTTGTTATGATCTGTAAGTAACAGATACCTCTTTCCAAACATGCCGTTCTGTACTGATGCCACAGGATCCATCTGTGATGTGTCTGCAGTTAGTCCAGAAATAGCACCCGCGGGACCTGCACACTCCTCAGGCCTCCTGCGGGACCTTTTAAGCTGCACTGATACTGATAAAAGCCCCCACAAATCTGGACCCCAGATACCTCTGCCATTAATTAAGGTAATTAGGCCCTGGTCAGCAATTAGTAACCACAGATAGCTTTTAGCAGTGGCTAAGACATCCCCGCTAGTGAGGGGTTTGGTTCCATCCCATCTGCTGACAAATGTCACCACGGACTCTTTGGTTTCACACGTGGGGAACTGGAGAGCCGTGTTTAAAAATGACCTCTGTGTGATCCAGGCTGCCTCCCAGACTCCCACAGCTGCTGTGCTGCTGCTGCATCACTTTGTTTGTTCTTCTCACTTCTTTGGTTCTTTTCTCTCTCAAACACGGCAGAACAAGCTCTATGAAAATCCATACATGTCGTACACGGCCAGAGTGGGAATAGGAAACGTTCACTGCACAAGATATCGAACAAAATTAAAACATCTGGGCCCAGTATAAGTAGTATTGATTAGAGAGTAATGCTACATTGATTTGCTTGTATTATTAAGTCCAAACTGGATCTGTATTGAAAATATGTTTGTTTATATTATAATGTTTTGTACAGTTATACTGAAAATGAGGATATATGAAGATGCTGCTGAACATGAAGTGCTTATAGCATAAAAGTCAATTTAACGAGAACAGTCTTCTAAATAAATACACAAGAAATCATTAACAAAAGCAAAGACCTGCTGAATAAATGTGAGAAACATTCACTAATAAAAGTGGCATTTATAATAATTTCAAAAGACAGCAGTATGTGCATTTCATCTTGTGGAAAAGGTGTGTGATATAAAAGCTCTGAGTAGAACAGACTGATAAAAACAGGCTGAATACACACGTTCAACCTCAGAGGACACATCATGCAATAACTCACATTATTGGGGAATGGGAAATAAAGGATGCAGCTGTGCTACTTTACACAATTCCACATTTGAGGCAATCGGTGATAACACCATTTTCATTCCAGTTCAGTCCCATAAAATTACCATTAACATTACAACTCATGCAGAACACAGATAAATGTAAAATGTCACCCAGTTCTGCCAGGCAGGAATTCCAGTTCCACAAGATTACCATCTCTGTCTGCTCTCTCCCACTGCACCTTGTCTAATATTTCATTTACAACATTTCATAAGTTCATTTTCCCCTCACTGACCATGTAAATCACAAATCAATTTTCATTTAAAATGCTTGACTACAGATTGTTGCTGAAAGCTTCTGAATTGCGCCTCAGCAATATGGCAGACCTTTAGCAAATCTTTCGGAAACAGTCTGGCCGGAAAAGGGAGGAAAAAAGTGAGATGTAATTTCTACAAAACAACTCTGGGGCCAAGCGGTCAAGGCATTTACTGGAAGCACTTCACAAGTGCTGAAGAAATATCATGAAAACAATACACTAATATGTACTGCAATTTATGTGACATACAACGCTCCCTCATTTACTGAAACTTAAGACTCTATCTGCTCAACAGAAGCAATGACAGTATGTCATAATGAAAAGCTGATGGAGCATAATTGTTGGGAATATTTAATCAATTTAGGCAATAATCTGAAACACTGGATATTTAATTTAGAATATTAATGTGCAGACTATTTCAGAAGAGGTTCAGACAATCGAGGTTTTATTGAAAAAGATCTAATATTTTCTCCTATCTAAATTGTTAATTTGGTTAAATGAACCTGACGGTGTGAATGTTTCACATTTAAAAACTTAATTACAGCAGGCGGTGGTTAATCTGTTTTAGCTCAGGAGCTAAGGGAAAAGCAAACAGGCGGATTAAAATGGAATCATATTGCGTATTTGTGATTAGTCATATAACTGAAAGCTAATTTCAAAACTCGTCATGTTGTAATTCAGCCTGCTAATGCAGAAAACTCCTCAAACACATTGCTTGTTTTTTTATGGCTACCTTGAGTAAAAATCCATTTAAATAAATGCGCTGCTCTCCCTGCATGCACAGTGCAGACAGACACTGTGTAATGTAAAGTGACTGTCTTGTAGACTGTGTGTTTATGGGAGGAGGTTTGCAAAAAGCCTCCCTCAGTGTTTACCAGTGAGGGCAGATGTCAGGGTCTGCTGTGGAGGAGCAGACACAGCCACATCTGATTAACAATATTATTGTCCTCCTCCACACCGCCATAAAGACTCATCCTCCTCCTCCTGCCCCCCTTTTTTCTTTTCTTTCTGTCTATTTCAGGCTCTGGCAGCGTGCTGTCCTGTGGCATGGCTGAACCGGAGTGACACTGCCACCATCCACCGCAACAAAACACGAGTCAAGAGCCAGGAGGTTAACGCAAACAGCCCTGCTTTTTCTTAGCAGACTGAAAACATAAAGACGTCTGGGGATTTAAAGAATCATGCCGTATATTCAAATACACTGTGGCTCATTTGTGCTGCTGCTTTGGCGCGATTATGAAAAGTATGCAAGCTGAATTCAGAACAAATGATTAGCATGTCTGCAACAAGTGAAACAGCAGGAGGCATAATTTACTTAAAGATTCAAAACAGACATCAGAGTAAAATCAGTCTCATGGGAGTGTGTGTGTACAGTAAACCTGAGTGTAAGTGTACATTTGTGTGTTTGATTCTAACCCTCTCAGTGCTCTTCTGTACATCTGACTGGTGATTTTTTTCCCCTTCTTCTTTCCATCGCCAAACTGTCACAAAGGCAGTAACCCCACACGTTTCCAAGCTGCTTATTGAAGACAAACAATAATCCAGTGGCAGATATCAATGGCAGAGATGAGAACCCGGGTGCCATATCTGCTGGGACTGCCTGGCGAACCTGCCTCTGCCTGCGCTTCATCTCCAGCAGCACCTCTCACTCTCAATTATTTGGCTGCTGTCACAACAAATCAATCAAATTACCGCTCCAGGACTGTGTGCAGCTGCTCCTATTGCACCGCTAGTTGCATTAGCTTTGAAATGTATGAGGTCTACATTTTATCACTGTTATTTATTTAATGCAGCTCTCTCCCCTGCGAGTCATCTTACAACCACAGCAAAGTTAAATCATTAAAGGACGACGTGGAATACATACTGCTTGAGAGCGCTTCAAATTAAACAGCGATAAGGGAGAAGGGATGGGTTTGGCCTCTATTGTGTCAAGATGGCAGATGTGGCTGTGAGGAAGCGAGCACTGCTTGCACACGGTCATCCTAATGTAGTCTTCTCCTGGCTGAATGTGGCCACAAACAGCAGCCTATTTCTTTTCTTTTCCCAAAATGATGCATCAAAAGAAAAAGATTCTCACAATGAGCAACTAGTGTGGCAACAACAAGGCCGTAAAGGATGTCTGAAATTCTCTATTTCTGATAATGTAATGGGTAAAGGGACACAGAGGTATGGAGGCTTCCACACAGCAGACAGAGGTTAAGCCAGTGGCCCGGCCCGGTGAGCTAACATCTTAAAGGAGCAGCAGTCAGCTGAGGCAGAAGAGATGCAGTCTGACATGTCTAACTAGTGTGGAAACATTTGGCTCTTTCCCCCAGGAGCCCACCCTTTGGTGGTGTAATGAGCAGAGTGATTTCCCTAATTTGTATCATGCCAAAACCCGCAACCTGCGAACGACACCGCTGAGCGTTTTCATCAAAACGACAGACATGCCTTTGATTGGCACTGACACCGGGTCTCATTACTGCAGGTGAGTGGGATGCCGACCTTTATCGGGAAGCTTGAGTGCTGTTTTGTGTTTCCTGCGGACGAGTACAGAGGAACAATGCTCTCACCTCACCATTAGAACTCAGCTCTCTGATGTGATGTGCTGCCTGACTTTCTGCTGAGAGCAAATAAGATGGGATATGCTTATTAATATGAAAGCGCTCCAGTAAACTAGCTTCTTGCATTACCTTTGAGTGAGTCATAGAGGAGAGGAGTAGACAGATGAGACTTTGTTCTGCTTCCTCCCATTGAGCATTACATGTACAGTGCTTTGATACAACTAGTTTTACAAGTATGGTAATCATGCTTTGCTTGTTAGAAAATCATATGAAATGAAAACCTATTAAAAATGCAGCAGTAAGTCAGCATCATATCCAAGAACAAAAATCTGCAAATGTTTTGTCTCCATCAGTTGTACATACTTAGATCTGAAAATGTGAAAATCATGTATGATTTTTTTATTCTCATCAGCCGTCATATTTACAGACCTCTAGCATGACCCAACCTAGTTTTTGCCTCTGTGAAGTCAGCTAGAATTGTGTGCACTCTGTCACAAAAGATAACTTTCTCCCTTGTTTAGTTTCATTGGGAATTTGTTTTTACTGCATGTTTGCAGGCATAAATCATTCTGACAAATAACCAGTTACACTGGTGCCTGTGTTTACTGAGTCTGCCACAAGATGCTGCTCAGTTTTATTTAAGCAACTGCTCCAACTTTATAGCACAACCCCATTACAGAGATAGTTATTCATCACAGTCTGAGAGGAATGCCCTCCTAAAGCTCACACAAGTCCAGCCGGTTCTCCTCTGTCAACATTCATTCTCAGAGGGCCAGCTTTGATTAGCATGATCAGAACGTATCATGAAAATGCTGCTGTCAATGTGAGCCGTTCCAATTCAAGGCCCTCATTAAAATCTAATATAAAAATGCACAAAATGCAAAAGAACTGAACAGAAAACTCTATTTTTGATCTCATGTAACTCATGAAATATTGCATTCTCACAGTGTACAGAATGAAAGCCTGATGACTATCAGAATACAAGCATGCAGGCTCTCATGTAAAGCACACAATTCCTCCACCCTAACCCGCCCAGTCCTGAGACAAACAGCCTTATTAGTTGGTCATTATCTGCCTCATTACATTTAAATACAGCCATTGGCTGGGCTTCTCTCAGAGTCTCATTACTGTGCCTCGCTGTTGTCTTGTGTCTGATCTGACGCTAATTAGCTAGCAGTGTGAGTGTTGTAAAGCACACTTGCTCCTGAGGTTGTGAAATGAGCTGACTGCTCCCTGGCGACAGTGCGGCGCTGTATTATATGTGTGATTAATCAGGCCTGGAGCCCTGGAGGGGCTGGGAGGGGAAGTGAGGGGGACACGAGGGCAGAGGCCAGAGTTGCAGTTGTCTGACAGAGGTGCTGTGCCAGCAGGCCTCATTCAGCGAAGCTGTGATGAACTCAGACAGGGGAGAGTGGAGGAGCGCCTCGTGGCCAGAGGGGCCCGGACACAGTCAAGACATTTAGCTTCACTCGTGACTTGTGTCACTTTCTCTCCACGGAGGTCCCTTCAATGCATCCCCTTCAGATAAGAGGACGTGCGAACAGGCAGTCTGTCAGTCCACACGCTTAAAAAAAGATCTGCCACAGAGGCATTTCTCCACAACAGTTTTTTCTCTCCATCTCTCGTGGCTGGAGAATTTTTTCAGGACATTGGATTCAGACTGTTTGTGGGTTTGTTTGGCAGTGGACAATATGGATGACTGAAAGGTGTTTGTTTTGGTGTTCTGACACCTTGACAATGTGTTTGTCGATCAGTTCATCAGATCACTGAAGCCTCTGGGTTGTCCCTCACACACCAGGATGAAGATCTGTTGAAGTGTGAGTCAGACGGGCCTGCTGGGCCCATTATCGTCCACTACTGACGGATACATTGAAGGGCTCGCTGGATAGATGCGGGTTTATTAAAAGCTCTGCCCACAGCGATGGCTGCTGTTATTTATGCATGTTTGTGTCCATTAGGCTCCTACCTCCACATTTCCTCACTCAGGGCATCTGTCCATCCATTTCCTCACATGAAGGGAGCCTTCCCTGCACTTTGTGCTGCACCGGCATTATTGTAATCTCCATCCTAAAAACACACTGCTTTACATGTAGCCTGGCATCTTTTTACATTAGTGCGGCTCTCTCATCTAAGATTTATGACTGATGGTTTCCCCATCCATCCCTCAATCTAATGGTATAAAAGAGACAATGTTTTAAACATTAAAATGAAAACCATTTACAACTGTGATCAAAAGAGAACACTTCGGCATTAAAGTTTAAAAGGCAAGGATAAGTACAGCCATGTGGATGGACAGATGAGGTGGAAAAGAGATAAAAAGTGAAGTACAGTGCACTCTTATGCACAGGAAAGAGGCATAAAGTGCTTTTGCGCTGCACTGCAAAACGCTGACCTGTAATTAATATGGTTGTTCCTCTGGGCAAGATGAGGATAGCTGCTTTTTGGGATGTAAACCCCTGAAGGATTCTTACCTGGTCAGGACCTCTACAAAGCATTTTTCTTGGAAAAAACACACTGTTCTATGTCATTGAAAGAATGTATAACAAACTCTTATATGGAGCACTATTTCTTGTAAGTATTACTAATAGTTCTGGAGTCTTGTGTTCTATCAATCTTCACGCATAACACAGAAACACTTCCAACAGCTTTACATGGTCATGAGAAAATGGAATTTCAAGTTCAATGTTTATTTTTATCTTTGATAGCTGAGTTGTTTTCTATCTTTTTCCTCAGACATCACATTGATGTTGCTCTAATATAAGACTTCCTGTAGGTTCACGTTTGTCTTGGCCTTTTTCTCACCTTGCAGGTTCTGGAGGGGAAGCGTCATGATGCCCCCTGCAGCAGCAGCCGCCACCAGGCTCTGGATGTTGGCTGTGGGGAGGGAGAGCACCAGGCCCTGCTGCCCGCCCAGGTGTCCGCCTGCGTTGAAGGGGATGAGGATGGGCTGGTTAATGCCCGGCGCCGCCCCGGACATCACGCCACCCACCGCGTTGGCCAGTTGCTGCGCCACCAGGAGAGACTACAGGAACGCACAAATGCACACAGAAAAACACACATGCAGAGCACCATTGTTATACACACACAGATGGGCAGTTTTTCTTTAGAATGTAATAAAAATACAATCATTTATTTAATACAAAGCACTTTTTGTGTGAACCTGTACATTTTAACATTTGTGTGAAATATGGTACTTTTTATAATAATAAAATATTTCAAATTCTCTACAATGACACATTTAAACATACTCCACCCTTATAGTGCCACCTTTACTGTAATCAAATCTCTAAACAGAGTACATATTTATTTTATGTAAAGTTGTGTAGTATAGCAATATTTTTGTTCTATTAAAAACCATTTTATACACCCCTAATGCAAAATAAAGTGTTACTATACAATCCAAACTTATGATTCACATAGCATGATGTGTTGGTTAAGACCAATTTTATGCTGTAGTCCAAAAGTAATAAACAGTATGACAAAATATGAAATTGATTTGAAAGTATATATATTCTACGTGATGTGTAGAGCAAAGAATTATGATCCAGTGGTAGGTATCACATGACACCAAACTATTTATATGTACACAATAATACCTTAATAAACCAATTTTGGTAGTTTTTAAACAACAGCTTGTTTAAAACTATTAACTGCAGACTTTTTCAGAATAATAACACATTATTCCTCTGTGGTGGGTAAATGATACTGCTAACTGAATTATCATTTTACACTGGTTGTGTGCGCTTCAAAATACAGAAGTAACACACAGAATAAGGGCATCATATTTAAGTGATGAATGCACACACTGTTTTCTATCCTGAAATGCTTAATTGAGAGAAGCAAAGCAGATGTCACCAACCAGACTGCATCACTAATCAATGTGTTTTGATGAATGAAGCTGTTTTGCAGCTGAGCGCCGTGCTCTGCTGTGTCACAGACTGACAGCCAAAACACACTGCTGTTGGTACTGACAGAAATCAAACTCCATCTTTGTGAAAGAGCTGAGAATTTCTCTTTCACAGAAATGCAGAGTGATTTATGTTTCATCCCACTGAACAAATCCCTGGTACCACGGAATAATGTGCTTGAAATACACAGCGCTTTTCAAAAAAAGTAGCAGTACTTTACTCTTTTGATGAGGGATATAACACATCACTCTCGTCTCTTCATGTATCCATTCATTCATATTAGTTAAAGTGGAATCGGCGCAGTCATACCCATAGAGGGAAAGATATGTTATCAGAAGTATCGCTCTGAGATATTTTGCACAGTAGAAGATCTCTTCAAATGTATTTTCCGAGGAACTGGGTTTGGAAATACACCTACACAGTTTTTCATCGAGAGTTTTGAGCCAGAAGTGGGAAGGTTTGAACCGTGGCTGAAATCTCCATGAACACACGGGAAATTATTTACTAGTTCTAATAAAACCTTCTTCAAATTATATCAGCATTTGACAATATCAGGCTGCTGCAGGAGATATGGGAGAGACTGGAGGTGCTGCAAAATCTAACAAAATAACCGTTTAAATATGGAACTGAACTGTTTGGATTAAAATCACAAAAGTACATTGTCAGCTTGTGTTGTGTCCACGGCAAAGCAGACCGCTTTAGATGTTGCTAGGTGAGCCTGGCAGCACTGTGTTGACTCGTCCACTGTGACTTAAGTTCACAAGCCTTTAACTCCAATTGTCAGCTATCTGCTTCTGTTTTGCATGGTGTGTCTGCAGCTTGCACAGGATGCAGAACGGGCTGACTGGTGCGAAGAGCCCACCCTACTCTGGAGCCCGGTGCTCGTAGGTGACAGGCATGTCGCTGTGATAACCCCGCATGGTGCACAGCGCCTGCACCCGCTCTGACACACATGTGATCACAGTTTAAGAGGTAGAAGGTCACGCAGGTTTAAAGCCGCAAAGCACAGAACGATCTCAGGCCGAAATATCTGCATTCACAGAAAAATGAACAACTGTTTGTGCTTCTAAGCTGGTGAAAGAACTTTTAAAAAAAGGCTTGGATAGGTGAATGTTGCTGGCAGGAGTATTCAAACGCAGCGTAAAGGATTCCTCTTTCTCAACATTTGCTTTGATACACAACAACAGTGCATAATAAATGACAATCTGACGCTTCTGAGAGCATTCAGAATGACATTTGCCATTAACTTTGAAAAATGAATTAATAATTCGAGAGCTCAAAGAATCCTCAAAGGACACTAACAAAGGCGACGCGTTTGCTAGCTGCAAGTGACATATGTTTAATCTCGCTTTTTTAACTAAATTTAATCTCAAATCGAAGCAGCACATAATCAAAGACGCTCTTTGAACATTTCATGTCTGAATCAAACAAAATGAGATTGCCAGGCTTGACAGCAAAGACAGCCTCACATAGAGAGGGGAATAACATTAAAAGACAATTCTGCAATTATCAGATGTAGCCCTGATTTATTTATCATTACAGGCAGCTTTGGAGAAGCAGGCAGCTGGGAGGCACACATGTAGCTGCCAAGAGGAAGCACTGTGGAGACTTTCTTTAAAGCATGCAAGAGCTCTCGGTGTTTAGGCTGTTTGTTGTGCCAGTTTAAGGCTGATTATGATCTTCATCTGAGGTGAGAACACTGCACACGCACACATCAAAAACTCAGATAAGAACAAATTCTTTGAGAACATAATTAGCTCGGCGCTGCAGCCACACAACAAGCGTTTGCTGTGAGAATCCCCAGCATCACTCATCTGGATTTGCAAGCAGTTCACCTTCTGCCTTTTTCGCCTGATACTCTCACTCCTCCTCTCCATAGGTGCTGCTGGAAAGCTGCCGTACAGTGCTTGGCAGACCTGACAGCTAAGTGTTGAGAAGTGGTCTCCCAGGGCCCACACAGACGCTCGGACTGGGTGTGTGTTGGGTTCTGGATGGGGAAGCAGCCCCACTCAGAACTGGATGTGGTACCCAGCCTCTCTGCCCATCAGGGGGAGAATAGGCCCTTCTATCTGCTTGGCAGCTCTGGCACTGAGAAATTGCCCATAATCACCCAGATAGCAGACTTTTGTCATCCTAACTGCGAGTGGGAAACAGAAGGAAGGTAGATTCATGTTGGGTAAACTACCATCGGATAATGGTTGTTCGAACAATATCCGGCTCTGGAGCGAGAATCTATCAAAACATATTGATCCTGGAACAAGAGAATTGGGTATGGCATGCGGAGCGCCTTTGTTTCTGAAAAGTGTTAGCTTCACAGAGACTGTACTGACAGCATTAATATATTAGATGGTGACTGTTGAGAGCCGCCTGCTGAGGCTCAGACTGTAACTGCTGCCTGCTCGAGATGCGCTTCCCTTTTGTGTTTGTTCCTTATTTATTAGCAAAACAGCAGCTTTGACCGGCGAGAATGTGCGTAATCAGAAAAGTGCTTTTAATTAAGCACATTTCTTATCTCCACTTGCAGCAGATTGACTCGTTCACTGGGGATTTCTCACCCTGCAAGCCTGCCCAACAAAACCGAGCGGCTCTCCTCCTCCTCTCGTCTTTCCTCTTTTGTCTATCCTGATGAGGATTGACTGTCACTGAGTAACACCGAGTGCAGGGGGAATGGCCTTATTAAAGAGGGTGGAGGAAACCTGATGCTCTGTGCGAGTTAGTGTGTGCGTGTGTGTGCTGAGCGGTGACATTGAGCAACACTAATGAGATAGATGTTCATTAAACATCGCCGAGCCACCAGGCCAATAAATCCAATCAGATAGGACAATGCCTGATTGAGCTATTAACAAGGCTGCAGGCTCGGGCTCTGTGCTCCCCTGCTTGTTTTGACAAGGCCTGTATTGTCAGCTCATTAGTGCCACAGCTCAATTACATTTGAAGATGATGTGTGATGACTAAACATTTTACGATTTATGCCGGAAAAGCTTCAGTCAGGGTGTTTATGTGTGCCGTGCACTAAAAGAACCTGAACGTGAGCACATTAAGAAGGTGACTTCCACGCAAACACTTTAATCTTACTTCTGTCATCACAAAAAACAAAATTTGAGTTCGCTCAAGCTTTAAAATGTACAAAACTTGGTCTGGTTTCTTTGAGCGTTTTGTGCATTCGGCACACGTTCCACAATGGGTGACCTGTGAGCCAGATGCAAGGTGATGTATTTAAAAAAAGAACAGCATGGCTAGTGGTCGCAGAGAAATAAAACAAATACGAGTCTGAAGTCAGACAGAAGAGATTAGAGACACAGTGGGCCGTTGGAGTAGTTCAAACCAACAAAAGGACATGATGAAGAATATGAGGGAACCAATGGAAACTCAACAAGAGGTTCTGTTTGTGGAGCAAAACACAGGCTGTGAAGAATGTGATAGGAAAAAAGTAGAGCCTTCAAATGAAAAAATATATTTATTGCATGTACAAAATGTGATTTAAAGGCCTTAAAATGTGCTTTCTCAATGAACTTGTAACTGTAAGAAAAGGGATGAACACACTGCTTTCTGTCAAAATGAGAAGTTCCAGTTGTTTCACATTTGTGATTTCTGATTTTCCTTTCTTCTCTGTGCTTATCTCAATGGTTTAAAGGGGGCATATGAAAAGAATAAAATACTCGTGAAGCCATATGTGGATACTGTAGGTACCGAGGAAGGTTTTTCAATATTTAATCACATCTGATTAAACCCCACTCATACAGTCATGAAGAGCTGATTAGCAATGCATATGAGTGTTAAACTATTAATAAATATCACCCAAACATGGTTTGTTGTATATTGCTGATCTAATTTAAATTGGGTGGTTTTGAGGAACACTTAAAATTTGAAGTGAAATGTTCAAGAAATCTAAATCTGCTGCCCATCAGGTGATCATTTCTGGGTCCTTTTTAGTTGCACGTGTGTTTGTTTTCTCTAAACACACCTGACTGTGTTACTTCTTGAAAAAAAAGCAAGGAGTCAACAATACAAAACATCATATTCATTTGTTTTTCATTAAAATGCTTATTTAACTGCTAGAGATACAAATATACACACAATGCAGTAAATGTCTTGTGTTCAGGTTGTCAGCAGTGCACAGTTTATGAGCTTTTCTTCATATCCTCCCACTCACCTGTGGACCCATCGGGTATCCTGGGTGAGACTGGCCCAGGTGACTCTGCTCAGAAGGACTGCTGCTGGCGTCAGACTGAACCGATCCGTCACGAGCTCCTGAAAGAGCAACAGGCAGAGATTCATGTAGAAAGGCAGGAGGAAAAAGAGAAAACAAAGATTCCACCTGAGATCAACACAGGCAGTATAAGTAGATAAACACACAACACGGACCACGCTGTGATATTACAACACGGAGAGTCGTACGGAGCAGAGGAGGGCAGCTGGGAAAGAGGGGGGGAATTTGTATTTAAGTGCTTTATCAATAACTGCTGTAGCACTGAATAAATTACCAACCAGCAGAGAGGCTCATTGATGGGGGATGATGCATACTGGCGGGTCCCCGATGGCCTAGATTACTGCTGAGAGATAGAGCTCCAGCACAAACGCTGGGGCCATATTATTCAGTCATTTACATCACTGAGTATCACTCATCTAAACCCACTCCCCCCCTCCGCTCTGAGCCTGCAGCTATGAGACACAATTAGACCTGTTTGCTATGAGGGCAGAGTGGAGCGGAGCAGACAGGGACATGATAATAAGCTTGCTGATGGCTGCGGGGAAAACAACGGACACCGATGATTGGTTATCATAGCAATCCCTATCTCGCAGAATCTCCCAGCAGTGCACCGACTGCTCTGAAGGGTCCGAAAGCCTGCTCTGACCCTCATCCTTTAACCTCGGTGACGTGGAGATCGCATGACGCCTCACGGTTGACACAAAGACTTGAGGAGTCTTTATCTTCTGAATCTGAAGGAATTCAATCTTACAGGATAAGACTGATATGGGTGTGAAAACAAGATGCCTAGGTTGATTTCCGGCACATTTTTTGATTTTGTAAACATTCACACTCTAAAAACAATACAAAACTAAATGGAGACCATCCCATTAAACGCAAACGGCAACCAGGGATTGATTTACATGTGAAGACCTGAAAGAATTTGAGGCAGTTTCGTGGTTCAGAGGATTGATGTCTTTTGAATAAGTTGATTAAGATGAGAGCGTAGTGCTGTAGAAACAAATTCTTGCAAAACTAAGTTCAGCTTTAAACAAGGTCCTTCATTGTCTTACACACACTCTGCCAAACAGTGGATAACTACTCAGAGGTTAATCTTCTGATCTGATTCTTGGCTTTCAGTATTACTAAGTGCCATGTTTCACAACATTAGCCTTAACCTGAGTGAACAAAGTGACCTGTGATTGACCTTCAGAACTATTTAAGCTTTTCATTTGGAGACATCTTTATTAACTGGAGGATTTTCTCGATTGTACGAAAATGTCATCAGTGTGACATTTTGTTCCTTGAGTTTGCAGCTTTGATTGAGTTTGAAATTTCAGGAATGTACGCATTTTTTTAAGGTCTCTTTCAGTTGATTCGGCTGATTAGCTGAAAAGTTCTTTAACCAGACTGAATCTTGCTATGAATGAGGTCATACACAACAACGTCTTTTGTCGCAGTTAAATCATTTTTGGCTATTTCATCTGAAGGATTTCTGTATTTCTGTACTTTGTTTTAACTGGTCGAGGTACCACTGGACAGACATGATGTTACATTATTCCACTGACCAATCAGGATTCAGCAATAGTTGACTCAAAGCCTGCATTCCAGATCACAGAATTTTTCTTTGTACTGTCAGTATGTACTGCAGCTGCCCTTACAAAGTGTGTACTGTTGCATGTAGTATGCATACAACTGGGACATACTACTTTATCATAACATTGCGCCTTAAGCTTTGACTGTCTTGCTCATATATCTGCCGCTGCTGTAATGTGAAATGAGCTGTCACCTGTCCACGCGATCTCAGCTGCTCGAGCTTGTTTGTATTTGCGTAAGACACGGTGACATATGTGACGTATCTTCGTCTGTGCACAGGATTGTGGGTCAGAATGGCCATAAAAGCATGCTGGCTTGCAGACTGCAACATGTTACTGGATGTACCAGAACATCCTGGGGTTTCTGTCACCTGACAGACTAAATCTTTTCCTGACATTGTATATAAAATGGTAGTATAAGCACTGGAACATACCAAGAGTGTGGTGATAGTTTAGTGGGATGTCTACTGATGTCGCTAATTAAATGTGAACAAACCAATGTGCAGCAGATTAGCTCAATTTTTTTGAACTGACTGTTGCTTATCAGGTCATTAATATATCACACTAAAGAGAAATATACATTTTTTAGAGGCTTTGTTATGCTATAGTGTAGGAAACAGACTGATTTGAACTGAAATCTAAAGTAAATATGGGTGTATTACATTTATTATTAAACTATTATGGAACTGGAAAACATGTGGTGAATGAACCTATTTTGTTCTGTTCTGACAGTACAGATGTGTGCAGGAAACCTCTGTTATTCATGGTAACTAAGTCAATTTACAGGCAACCCAAAAATTGACTTACTTATTTTGAAAGCACAGAGGTGACGACTGTATGAAAAGCTGATGTGCTATCTGTAATTCAGGGAAGGTGACCCTGTTTTGAATGCAAGATACAAAAAAAACCCTCACAAAAAGTTAACAGAACATCTCTTTAACTGCACTGTCTCATTTAACAGCTCTTCCCCCCTGAACAAAATGGATTTTGTGGATGAAATCAAGCAAACCATGTGGAAATGCATTTGAAGGCCACAAAACCTTGTTAAACAACACAATGTTGGCAGTGAATTAAAAAAAAAAAACGTAATCACATTTCCACTGTAAGATCGATTTTCTTAAATGGAATATCGCAGCTTTTAAATAAAGAATAACTCCCCGTTTCATTGTGTCTTTTTATTCATGGATGAAAAGGTCTTTTTCTTCTTTCTTTTTTGTTAAACATACAAGGCGTGCAGTGGTTTCTAGTCCTTTCATAAAAGCTTCATACAAAACGTACAATTCAATAGCGTTGCCAGCAAGATCTCATTGCCTGTCAAGTATATTTATGCAGTACATTTTAAACTCCCCTCCGCCAACTAAAATCATTTCATCTTTGCATAAAATCCAAATAATTGGTGAATGGCATGACCTAACAAATGAACCTCAAGCATTTGATGGTTGATGTGAAAGCCCAGGGGGGAGCCTGCTTTTCTAGCTGGTTTCTACCTCTGGCTGACTGGCCCTGCGTCTCGATAAAGGTCCACATCCTCTCGCTTATCAGCCTCGCAAACGCAGTGGCTATTTTGACAAGTGAGTCTCTTTTCACCAATTATTTCACCCATTACAGATCACGTTGTGCCCAGCCCCGCCCTGTGCACTCAGTGTCTGGAATCAAGATCAATCCGAGCACGCAGGAAATACTATGTGGCTGTATTATGAAGCTACGGATAAAATACAAGATCATCACGACCTGCTGTTTAATTACTAATTTATTTGGAAAAGCAGAGAGTGGATATTATGAGGCTATAAATTATTGTACTGGATTTCATTAGCGGTATTGTCTCTGTGCGGTTAATTCTCAGTTTGGATGTTATCAAATTGAAGCAATTTCTTTCCTTCAGACTTGAAACACTCTTATTTTCATTTACTGCCGTTCAAACTTTCCAGCCATCTCAAAGGCAATTCTCTAAATGCAGCTGCCACAGTGTGATAACAATAACAAACCCAGCAGTGCCACTGAGCAACTTCTATGCCAGTGTATTATCCAATTACCATCATAACAAAGTCAATTAGCTAAATAAGGATATTCAGCTAATAATGAAAGAACAAGACTTTATAAAATCATCAATAAGCTCCAGCCAGTACGGCTAATGACTGTAGTTAAGATATTGGCTGTGAATAATGTATTCTATCTGATAAAGAGTGTTTGAGACTTACTGAGTAACGATTCCTTGATGCCTTTCATTGCATCATTTCACAATAACTTAGAAAGCTTCATCTCTTTGTAAATATCTGTAACGTTAACATGTTTATCGCAGGGGAAGAAATCAATAATAAATAAATACACATGCACATCGTCCCCCGAAGGATTTGTGTAATTTCTTTAACTAAATTAAATAGCTGACAGGAGAAATATCCAGGGAGTCAATCTTCAATTCTGTTTTATTACTAGAATCTCGGTACACGTTTTGCTTTTCTTTTCGGTTTAAAAAAAATCTACTTATCCAATGTGAATGATTCTTAAATGGATTTCCAGATGGAGATTAATACTGCATACAGAGAGAAGGGGGGGGGGGGGGGGGGGGGGGGGGGGGAGAAAATATCTCGATCAAACCTTTGCTGAAAAGATAGTCCTTTGATGCTGTGATTATACACAGGTCACACAACGGATAAAATGGAATGAATGGATGTATTGACGTGAGTGGAGATGAAAGAAGACGCCAAACGGATGAAAGAACAGGCGACGCACATTCAGCATAGCTTTACATTTATCCAGGACATTCAGGCTATAGCTTTTTTGAATTTCTGGAGCAGTTTAATTGCTGTTATAACGGCACAAGTATCTTTACATCACAGCTGCATTCTTGACAACAAAAGCACCCTTTACTCCACTAATGTACAAAAAAACATGTATGGTTTCTGACCTTGACTGCTGACACAGAACAAGTCTGAAGAATTCCAAACTCCTACTGACGGTGACATGATGGGCTTTTTAGGAGAAATACTAATTATTATTTCTAGTACTGGTATTTATTATTGCAGGGTACAGGGTGCACTGTAATGTGACTTATGTCGTGGAAATGTTGCCAGTATCCACCACTATATAAATTCTCTTTCATTGATCACCAAAGTGGCCACTGGAGAGCGACTTTCAAAGCCACACAAGGCAGAAGGCCTCTGTGGGCTGAGTGTGTATCAGACTGTGTGTGTTGAGAGGAGGGGGGGGCAAAGAGCTATATTTATTTGACTTCGTTCGGCCTGTCTTAATGCAGGGTGCCGCAAGGACTGCACCACAAAACAATTAGCCTGGATTTCATAAAGCAATCAGCATGCCACCTTGTCTAATGCAACCGCTTCATACATTGACAGTCTGTATAAAATGGGTGTTATTGAAAGCTTTGTGTTCACGTTAGCTTTCGCCTCAGTGCATTTATGAATCAATTTTTGCCCATAAAAGAAGCTTTAACACTTAAGCTATTTTACTGGAAATGCATTATGTAAGTTGTCAAATGTACGAGAGAGGCCTGGTAACGATTCGGGCTATTCAGAATGAACAGCCAACCCCCCCATTTTTTATAATGGTCCTTTTGAAAATGTCTGGCTGAGTGCATGTGTTTGCTGTTAAGATGTTGTCAATCATTTTCCCACTGAAATCTAATCCACGGTAAACAATTTCACATTTAAAAAAAGACCGAAGATTATGAGTTAATTACAGCCCTGATTGCTTACTGAGAGGAATTATTGCAGCAGTGCAAAAAACAAAAAAACAACAAAAAAGCATGCATAATGATTTTCATCATCAAAAAGTGTTGCTGTTGACTCGGAGCGCTGATGTTGGACAGGGATCTGGGAGTTGCTGGAGCGCAAATGATGGGACCCGATAGACAACAAGCCACATCATACACGAGGTTTAATTCCCTCAATACACGACCAATTGTCCCAGATTGTCTGACCATTGATTTTGCTAATACCACTTGAAAAGTTGATGTGGCATCACACAGAGCTGAGGGACACAGACAGGCCATTTCATTTTAATTTTTCTATTTCAAGCAGTGCGGAATAAAGACCGAAAAGTAATGCTACACACAAAGCCGTGCAGAAGAGAGCAGCCTGTAATATGCAGCGCGGGCTTTATAGTGATTTACTTAACTCCTTGTAGAATGCAAGAGAGCCAAAATCACCAGTGATTTAGCTCAGTGTTTCATTACTCCCACCAAAGCCCTCAACAATAACACAGGGCATAATCTGCTGCCAATAACTCCAGGTGCTCTTAGTCAGATGGCTCCCTCTGGACCTGCAGGGAAGTAATACTCTGTTTAGAGGCCTGGGTGGAGAAGCTGCAAGGGATAGGTCAATAGTGTTTCTGGGGATAGAAAATCACCAGAGACTGACTTTTGAGTGTCTGTCTGTAACACTATTAGCCACATTATGGCTACCGCTGCTGCTAGGAGAGCTGTCATTTCCTTAATTAAGAGCGCAGCGCGGGGCAAGAGTGAGAAGAGGCCACGGCAATCTCTCCAGGCCCCCAACATTAAAGCCTGATTCCTCATCGCGCAAGGGCGTAGACCTTACAGGGGAGAAAAAATCCATCTCATTCATTATTCTGGCACAAAGTGGAATTATGGAGTTAGGGAATTACATAGGAGGTGGTGCCGTGGAGTGTGCAGAACAGAAAGGATTTTACACCTCAGCAGTTCTGCGACTATTTCTGAGGTGACTGTTAAGCCACAAGCAGAGGAGAGAAGACTCAGAGGGCAGAAGGAGAAGAAGAAGAAGAAGGACGGGCAAAGAGGAAATGGATGAGATGGAGTAATAGGTGTCTCCACGGCAGGTTTTGAATGTAAACAACGGAAAATAGTACACTTCAGTTTGTCGAAGAAAGCCCCCAGTTTCTGATGAATGAGGGGAAATCTGCATGCAAAGGACGCTTAAAGCAGTAAGGGTTCTGTGCTACAACACTTAAGCTCTCACTCGTGGCCACAGGTCTTCACCAAAAGGCTCTCTGACATGAGAGTGCTCTGCTCCAGCTCTTACCTGTCTCTCCCTTGATGCTGGAGTGGAGATGGAAGCAGCACAAGCACAAGAGGGACCAGAGGGAGGTAAATTGGTGAGAAGAGGCAATGCCCATTTCAAAGGTCAAGAAGGAGAGATGGTGTGATGGAGAGAGGAAAATGGAGAAGGGAAAAGGAGAAGGAGGAGGAGGAGGAGGAGAAGGGGAGAAGAAGGGGAGAAGAGGGCTTTTGTGTTGCATCCTCGCAAGGGACTTGGGACACTTTGCACATGAGCACATCTGTTATGGAGCGTCCTCCTCATTCCCAAAGCAATGTCAACCTGATTAGCTCAGGGTTGAAAGAGGCAAATAACAATCCAAATTATTCTTCATCCTTTTACAGCCATCAGCAAAGGCGGGACGCTGGGATGATGACTAGCTTTAGAAAGCTGTAAGCCTTTTAGGAGATGCCTGCTTCACTATTTCTCCTCCTCTTAAATTACTTAAATGATATTTGCTGTAAATAGGATTCTGCTGCCTGCAGCCTACAACCGTGTGATGAAAAAAGTCCTTCCTCTCACTCTATGTCACACACCTCCACTTTGTCCGTATATAAAGCCATAGCTTTGAATTCTGTCGTTCATGCTTTCCCATGTGAGGGTTTCCAGTTTTTCTCTGTTTAACATCATATGACGTGAAAAGAACTGTAGTTTGGATGACTGCTCAGACAAAACATGACATCTGAACCTTTATCTTTAGGAATCACTTTTTCTGATGTTCTACAGACCAATAAATCAAACCATTGACTGTTTCACTAAAAGATCATTGGCAGGCTAATCAATAACGAAAACCATTTTAGCTGCAATCCCACTGTACTTTATGAACAGAGATGGATTCAGATCTCATGCTCTAGACTTCATGATTTGTAAATAAAATAAAACTGCATTTGTTTTTTTTTATGAGTAACACATGTAGAGCTACAACTAACACTGAGCCAGTTACTCAAGCAGTCAGTTGAATGTCATTTGTTATGGAATAACTCAAAATATTCGTGGTGTTAGCATCTCAAATGTAGGTATTTGCTGATTTAAAGCACTGTAAAACATTTATCTTTTAGTTTAGGGCTGTTGGCAAAGCAATATGAAGATGACATCGTAGGGTCTGCTAGAGGTGCAGTTGAATTAAAAATAACTCAAAAAATAAATTGTATAATAAAAATGGGAACGAACACTACTTGTATTTGTACTAAAGAGCCTCAAACTTGTATCTTCAGATTGCAATCGGGTTTAAAAGAGCTACTTTTCAGTTTTTCTGTCCACCTTGTATTGTGTGTGGTCAGCTGCAGGACATTTAGAAGTAGCCGGTGGGGTGTGAGGGCAGTCCAGTCAGAGTGTGTGTGTTGGTGTGTGTGCGTGTGGGGGGCCAGACACCCACATGTCATGCCTGACACATCAGCCTCGGCCCCCCAGGCTATCCGGCACTAATGCTGCCTATGTCCCACTTTCTACCCCTTGCCCCTCAAAGCCTCCTCTCCTCCCCCCTCCTCACCCTTTCCTTCTGTCATAGAGGTATAATAACAATGGATCACAGCGGCGCTGCAGCACAGGCTCAATCACTATAGGATAACATCAGGTGATACAGGCTGCACAAGACTATATCTTTCCTCCACTGAACCTGAGCTAAACGGAGTTTATCTAGAAATGAGTTTATCTGGAAAAAGTACCGCATTCGTTGTTACTGTATTCCCCTGTTGTGGTGATATTTACAGAGCTGAGTGGGTACAGGTGGAAACAAGCAAATAATCATGTAGCTAAAAGACACCCCACCCCACCACTCCCAGCACATTATTCCGTAGGAGCAGACAAATAGTGGAAGGAGGGACGTCAGGAAATAGTATTGCTTTGAAGCCCATAACTCTATTCTGGAGAAAAGAAGCATCACAGTGTTATTCCACATCCTCAGATATAAAGGGAAAAAACATAATAACTTCTCGATAGCCTGGATCTCCACTGCCCTATACTAGCTCTCCCCCTTCGCCCGCCCACACCCCTGCCTCATCCACCATACACCCACTTCTCCTGCCTCAATCTTTGGTTTCAAAGGAAGCGAATCAGCCAGAAGGACAGAAGGTTATGCATTAGTACTGGTCATTGCTCAAAGAGTGAGCGTTATAAATAATAAAGGCTTGTGAAGGACACAAGGGCTGTGGGATGCATCTCTGGTTCACGCCACACAAGTCAAAGACAAGACTGTAATTTCTATTCCGAAAATGTGACCCTTGCAGCTTCAATTACATCTCAACAACACCAACCGTGTCCGTGCCAGGAGATGTGATGCCTCTTTGTTAGCTCTACATGAAAGGCTTATTGATATTGGTTATGGAGCGCGTACTAGACATGCACATTTTTTTGAAAATTATTCCACAACTTAAAGAAAGTGTGCAACTAAAATAGATGCATACAGAAATTCAATTTATTTCCTCCACTGATGCCCACCTATAGAAGTTGCCATGCACTTTTCTTTGGAATTCTTCATAGTCAAGGCAAAAATAATCTTAATTTCATACATGTAAACAATGGAGAGAATTACATTGTCAGTCACTTTTGAAGCTCTACGTGTTGCTCAAAGTCATTTCTGCATAAACAAGCATCGGTGAAACCTGATGACCTTTGCTGCTGTTTGTGAGGAAAAACAAGAAGTCTGCCTCGCGCTCATCCTCCCCTCCCTGTCCTCTTTGCCACGCGGTGATTGTGTTGCTGTAGCCATGGGCACTGCGGGCACATTAGCAAATGTATTACACCTGCTTTATAGGCATGCATTAAGCTTGTTTTCAAGTTTGCGCAGACAGCTGAAATCCCTATAATGAGATCCACCTCCTGGGGAGAGTCTTGTTCCCCCTCAGTCTCCTTTATCCACTCTTATTTACTCAGCGTGGCCCATTCAGCACTGGGTTTGCGCCACTTTATTACTTAACCTCACCACACAACATTACGAGGCTCTTTGCATCAGCAAGCAGCCTGTCCCACCATGCATCCTGCTCACTAAGCTGATTACACAAAAATAATAAGAACTCGAGCCTCAAGCAGTGTGTGTTTGTGCGTGTGTCTTTGTGTGATTAGATACGTGTATGAAAGGGAATTTTGCATGAGACACAGTAGTTTTGTCTTCTGCCCACAAACAATGACTAACAACAAGTATGTTAATATGAAAGAAACTAGTGTTGTTTAGTGATTTTGCAGGAAGAGGAAACGATACAAAAGAAAATGTTAGTTCAAAGATTTAATTAAAGGTTTTTTTGGCATTCTTTCATGAACAGCACACTCAAATATCTAACAAATAGGAGTAAGCACACTAACATTTGAGTTTCAGAATACCGAATATGCTCAATTATACGCTGAGTACCAGATAAAAACGCAGGTGGAATGAGAAATTTAAACACAACATCTTTAAACTGCTGACACTGCTACATACATAAAAGTTTTACAGATTTGTTTAAGGCCACATTTAAGTCGAAGCACCGCAACTTTTCTATGCAATGCACATATTAAATAGCCCAGATGACATTAATTTCACTAATCCAGTGTGCAATCGGATTTCAGACGAAACCTAATGAGCCAGAAAAAGACATAAAAGCAACATGCAGCATCGCAGCCGCCGCACCATCCGGAGTGGACTTTTTGTTCCGAATGACCTCCAATACCGGGAATCAATGAAGATTCATTTTGCTCTTTTTGGGGAGGGGGGGTCTCGAGGTGACCTTTGTGAAAATGTTCCACCATTTTGGCAGAATCCGTATAAGTGCAGACCATTTCATGTAGACAGTAAGTGTATGAAATGAGTGCTCCTGTCGTTCCAGCCTGGCTCTCTTTGACAGCATGATGATAGAAGCGTCACATCCTTGGGAGAGTAAATGCAAACTGACAAGAGATGAGCCTTTGGTTGCTGAATATAATACGGAATTGTGCTCTGAGTGTCTTATTATCTTGTCTGTTGATGTCTGAAAGGGGGAGATTTGCTTGAGAAGAGAAGACAGAAACTGTACGCATCCAACACCATCTCGTCCTTTGAAAAAAAAAATTGCTTGCCCTACTAACCACAGCTTTCCCACCTAATGTCCACTTCTACTTGGAATAAATACAAGGCAGCAGGATGTTTGTGGTGCCTCGTAGCCCCTGTTACCTGAAGTGGAAGACTATTTGCACAGGCAAGCTTTTAGGAGGAGAACGACCCTTTCACCACTGCAGTAAGCATGTGGTGGGTGTAGAAGGTGGACAATTTACTGTAGACAAACATGACCGCTACTGTCATTGTCTCCCACTGACTTCTCCTTCTCATACTGGCACAAACTCTTATAAACAGTATTAAGGCACCAACACTAAAGTCATGCATTAGCTCTGCGGGGAAGGAAACTTGTGCTATTCTCTCCAGATATAAAAACAAATATATGGCACATGCAATCGCAGCTCAATGCAGACACGCAGCGATGTCGATGTTCGGACATGTGACAGCAAAAATGGCTAAAAGTATTTGCGATCATGAGTGCAAAAGGTTCGTGTTGATATAAATTCCCAGAAAAAACACATTTGCAGCACATTTTCTCCATAAAAACCCAACTGACAAGAGATCTTGCGCAACTTTATCTATTTTCTGGGAGCCTGTAACGTTTTGCTGCTGGTTGTCCACAGCAAAAACTTACAGACTAACACGGAAACTGTTTTAATCCTATATCAAAAGATGCACTTTCAGGCAGATAATAAATACTATTCTAACTGCATTTAAAGGCTTTTTTTCTGTCTGCATGATACTCAAATTCTAGGGGAGTAAATTAGGTCTCAACCTGATTTGCATTTCCTTGAAACTATTAGTGTTCTGTGTTTTTTTTCTTTTTGTGAGTGTGATAAGCATGTTGGTTTGTGTGCGTCTGTCAGTCACAAAACTGGAGCATTCTATCGGGAAGATTTTTCAAAGTAAGAGGCATAAAACAGAACAAAGTGCTAATTTTTCTTTTTTTCTGAATATGAGGAATCAAAGTATACCTTCTTCCCTTGCTTCTTCCCCACAATCCCAGAAAAGGGCAAGAATGTAAATATTGTGGTTTCTGCACGGTGCTGAACCACATAAAGAAAACCACTGAATAATGTAAGGCGTAGTTTAAAGGCTTGTTTCAGGGTTGCTCTCATATCAGTGGCATTCAGGCTGATAATAGAATGGTGAATTGCAAACTTAATACAATACAATCTCTCTGCAGCCATGAGAGCTCACAGCAAACACAAAAACGAGCAAATGCAACTCAATTAACAACAATAACCAATCCAACAAAGGAAACAAATCTAAAGACAACAATTACTTTCCAAAATGTTTGTTTATATAAATTATTTATTCATTCATAGGGTTAAAATAGCTTCAACTGCACTGCTGATGTGTTACACTCACTTAGCTTTGAAGGAGCTTCATTTAACTCATGCAGATAATAGAATCCATCAACTGCAGTTAAAACAGAAAAATGCCCATCATGTTCACTGTAACTTCAACAAAATAAGAAACAAAACAATCTGTGCAACAAAGAGACAACTGTTCTAATTCGTCATAAGTACAAAAATTTGAGAGGCCAGTCACTACCAACACACCTTTTAGTTTGTAGGCTTTTAAAGACAGACAGAAAGATGCTGAGTCTCTCTTCTTCTTCCCCCCCACTCTGTCTCCTCCCTATCTCCCCCTGCAGAAGACACGACGGTGCCACGTCTCTTCGCCATTCCCTGACAGGTCATGTGGGCAGCCGAACCTGCTGCTGGCGCAGCCCAGGGCTCTGCCACCGGCCAGAGAGAAACCATCCCCCAAAATTCACGAGTTACACAAGAGCGGCTCCGACCAGCTCCAGTATGACGACAGACCATCAGCAAACACCAGGCAGAAAATGTACACGAAAATTTTTAATCGCATGCACCCAGAAATTACTGGAAGCACATTTATTATGCTAAAATTAATGGCTTTAAATATAAATAACTAGAAAAGCCATTAATGACATTTAAGTGGACGTGCATGAGAGAGAGAAAAGAGAAACATAAAGAAGAAAGTGAGAGGCAGGAGAGAAGAAAAACTGATCAGAAAGGAAGAAAGAGGGAGAGAGTTGATGCTTATTAAACCAAATTGCAACACTTTTGAGACAAATCCTGCAGTACGCAGTCCTTGTTTGGAAGACTAGCCTCAGGTTATTCTTGAAATGAGGATTTAAAAGACAGCTGAACTCTCACTGATTAGGTCTGAGAGTAATATTTGGCTTTCCCTCCTCCAAATTCTAAGTTTATTTTGGTCACAAATGTTTGGCAAGCTCAGTCCATAGTCACTTTACTATACTTTCTGTCACTTATCAGGCAACACACACACAGAATCAGACAGCGAGAAATGTATAGTCATATTCAATTAACAATTCTTATTAAATCCTAACAAATCAAAAAATGTACAGTTTACTGCATTAGAAATTCATAACCATCAAATAGCAATTATATACCAAAATCCCTGACTCACAAACACACATTCAGCAGGGAAACACACACAAATACACACAGTTTAACTTTCAGAAATGGCAAAACAGAACAGAACAAGCTGAGGAGGCACCACACAAATCTGTACAGAAATTCAGAACAAACATCTAAAGCCATTAGAGAAGGATTTTGTCACTTGTCGCCTTCCATCCACATCAAAAAATGAATAATATGATAGCAATATTAAAGCTTGAAAAAAAGGTTAAATGATAAGCAAATCAGCTTTTTAAATCCTTCAAATTTGTCCTAAACAACATTTTGAATTTAAAATCTACAACTGAAATTAAATAAAAAGAAACTCAGAAATGATGTGGTATGTGGAGATGGGTAAATTTGAAAAACAATAAGGATCAGAGCACATAACTTCCCTGAAATTAAATCTATAAATTCAAATTTAATTCATGCTTAATTCATACATTGCATTCAAGCTCTCTGTTCCACAATAAATGTCTTAAACCCACAGCTACTGGACAGTGCTGTTTGATGTAAATACAGATATTCACTTTGTTGTCTCTATAATGAAAGCATCTGAAGAAGAAAAAAGTTTAGAGCTAGATTCACTTTTTAATTACAAATTATAATTAGGAAATTTGCTAAAAGATTTTTGTGTCATTATGCTTATTGATTCATAACGAGCCCCAGTGATTGAATTTGTCCACATGACTGAAACAACTAATAATAAAAGAAACACACGTATCTAGACACAGCCAAAATAACGTCAACACTTCATTAATGAGATAACTGCAAAAATAATGGGCATGCTGATACAGAAATTGTCTAATTTAGTCCATAATTTGCAACTCAAAGAGCAAAAAATAAAGAGAAAAGAAACATCAGCACGACTCCAGAAGGAATATTATCATATCTGATGTTCTGAAGATTAAAACATTTTCTACAACAAGTAGGTTTTAATTTCATTCAGCACTAATTTATGACTTAATAGCATAATGTTCGATTAATTTAATTGATATTTAAATGACAATCAGAGCATTTCATCCATTTGAATTAAGGAAAACTGCATGATATTACTCAACACTACGAGGGCTGTGACGATGGAGTTTAAGAAATATCCTCACAGGTAAAATTAGATTTTTTTACAGGTCAGTTAAACTTTTTATTAGATTTTATATAAAGAAGGCTTTGCAAAGCTGATGCCCCAAAATATGCAAAAGCAACAAAGTGGTCAAACTATTTTAAATATGTGGACGTATTTAGAACTGACTGTGCAATAAAAATGAAGTGCATTCCAGTTACCTGTAGTACTGTCAGCACACTTTAAACTGACACAGACTGCCTCCTGTGTGAATGAATGTGAAGACTTTCAAACTAAAATGTTACCGCTAACAGATCTAATCCTAAAAGTGGCACACACTGACTTGTTCGTGTCTGCACTGAGTTTGTTGCCTGACACCTGTCCCAGCACTGGAAGCCCTCTGCTTGCACCTCACCGCTGTCTAACCCAGACCTCAACCAGCAGCTTTGTGAAGGGAAAAGGCACAAGATGTGAGGTGTGATCGGACTTACCGTAAAGCTTGCTGGGAGTGCCCTCTCTGTCCGTGGCCTCGGAGGGCAGGAGCAGGGGCTCGTCGTTCAGATCGCTGTCTGGGGTGGCCGCTTTGTCGTCCGCCCGGAGTTCTGCCGCGCTCATGTCGCTGCGCAGGGAGAGCAGCGGCTTGCTCAGCTGCCCTGTAATCATCGGATCCTGGAGGGAGCTGGGAGCCCAGGTGGGAAACAGGGAGGAGGAAGGAAGAAAAAAAAGAGAAAATGCCCCTGGTTAGATGTGCTTCGGCGTCTCACCCTCACCGGCTCCTTCTCTATGTCTCCACTCACTCTCTCTCTACCCGGCTTCTCCTTTCTATCGCTCACTCATCACTCTCCCTCTCTCTCTCCTGCTCCCTCCCTCTCCGAGCTCTCTCTTTTATCTGAGGCTGGTGCTACCCCGCTGATACTGCCGGCTGCTGCCTGGTGAAGAACTGTTACGGATCGCGTGGCTTTACCATTATACCCTGCAGCCCTAAAACGGTGATACATCCATCTCCAAGGGCTCATTACTACCTGACATGTGCCTCATCTTCAGCAAACACTAAGCTGACAGCAGTCTACAAAGAGGTCCATCGGCTGTGCGCTGATAAATAAATGAAATAAATCTAATTCTACATCTGAGAGAAAGATATGAGGGGAAAATACACACCACTGATTATGTCAATTTTCCCATAGCTGGGGACACAAAATGAGATCAAAGGTGACATATTGCAGCACAGTGTGAGACGACGTGAACTTAAGGCCTGATTTAAACAAAAGATGAAGTCGCCGACGTTCCCAAATTTTTAGCCCAATTATTTGCATTTTTTTTGTCAGCACTTAGAAACAAGCAGGGAGAGCATCTACACGACAAGATTAAGAGAATAATCCTGGAATAAAGTCAATTCAGAGGAATAAACTGAAACATCGTGATGCAAAAACTAGAACATTTTTTCCCCAACACTTGCGCACAATAATTCATTTCTTTTTCTCTTTATACTTTGAGAATAAGAAAACTTTTTTAAAGAACTGCTGGGGAAAAAAAAAAAAAAACTTCTCTTACCTAGACAAAGCTCCAGAAGAAATAGAGGGGGGAAAAAAAGTCTTCAGAAAGTCCAAATGTTGAAATCAATCAAACAGCAGCTACAACATGCCACAACAGCGCAGCTAGTTCATGCTTTCTGAACCACAAGCAGACTCCTCAACCTTGCTGTATCTGAATGGCCACCACAGGTTCAAGCCCGAGGTTGCTTCCTAAGACAAGCCCTGGAGATGTCACCTCCTCCTCCTTCCCTCTCTCTCCCTCTCTTGTTCATACACTCTCTCCCTCCCGCTCTCACTCCCCTCTGTCTCTTCCCCCTTGTGTCTTCTGACTGGAAAGCTCCTCAGACAGTGTTCACCCCACCTCAGGCTCTGAGGCGCAGATCAGCAGGACCACGGCCCTCTTTCTTATTTATGACTCGAGCCCAACCTAAATATGTCTGAGCAAAGGACAGGTAACCAGCTCTTAGAGGCACAGAAAGATTTAAAAAAAAAGGAGTCTTATCTGGCTTCTGCACCCATCATCATCAGCAGCCCCCCCCCACCTCAACGTCTATCGGGGTGGTCGATGAATTCCTACCCAGAGGGGCCTTTTTAATGTGCTCATCACGGGAATCTGCCCACTTTGATATGACACATGATAATCTATGAAAATGTTAATCAATAGAGTAGTTTAAGCTGTCGTTAAAAAGCGTGAGCCGACTGGTCAATACTCATATCCCTGGTAACAATGTCACTAGTCATCAGGGCTTCATTTGTGGAGCACTTAAATGTGGGACACTGCGCATCAATGCACCTTTCTGCCCGCCGAGGTAAACACATTTTCCCCTCTGTCTGAGCTTGGCCACACTCTGCATGCATTTGGGCCCACCCCCACCTCCCACCTCCCCTCCTTTGAGTTGCTTGATAGGTCCACTGGAGGGCAAAATTAATACCTAATTGAATCTTGCAGTCATCAAAATAATCAATAGTTTTTTATTATTTATTCTTCACAGTCTGTTGACTGTTTGAAAGCTCAGAGGGACAGCGGAGAGCGCAGGCAGCCCCTGAAAATTTCTACCGTTTCACAATGTAATTTTCACTGGGGCATGAGAGTTTGCAAGACCTATAAAAAATGAGAGCAGTGGTTTTTGTTATGGAGGTGGGGGGAAAAAATAAAGGAAAAATGGGAATCTTTGCCCCAGCAGCAACGATGAAAAATAGAATAAACAAGCTACTGACACTTTAGAGAAGGGCAGGGTCCTTTCTGTCCATCCCTCCATCTTTTTCCCTTTCCCCTTTTCTCCTTATTTCATCATATCAGGAGCGTGGCGGTACCTCTCTAATGCTGGCATTTCTCTTCCTGACAGACTCCAAACAAGTGCTGGGAATGAGATCAGAGCTCTAATCTTCCCCTGGCCTCTGAGGCTCCAGGATAAGGGGGCAACACATCTCTCACCATCTTACGCTGCTGTTAATTACTTCCAAACAGCCAGCCTCGCCTTTTCTGCAATCGTGCCACCAAATTGGATGTTTTTATTAATTTAAGCCGAGGGAGTAATGTAATTACACGTAATGGGATAACGCTAATCGCATTGTAAAAATACATAATAAAAAAGGGATATTTAGGAAATTACCATAAGAAATGACATTACTGGTTCTAAGCAGCGGATGTGTAATGGATTAGCTTCATTTTTTTTAAAGTAACCCTCAGACATCCCTGATTAAAGCAACTAACGGGAGCTGGTGGAAGTCAGTGTGGAGGACGGCTGGCGGCAGAAGGTTTGTCTCATTTCTTCTGTGTTCACTCAGTCCGTCCACGGCTCAGGAACAGGTTGCTGAAACAAGAAAAAGCACTTGATGCCCCCCCACCCGCCTCTGCCTCCCACTCTGCAAATACCCCCAATAGCCGGAGAATCAGTGGTTAGCAGAGAGTCCCGAGCGCCATCAGATATCCATGCTAAGAGCTGGTGGTCTGAGCAGGGCTGTCCCACTGTGACGGACACTCGGTGAGTGGTTTCAGTCTGTGAGCAAACACTCAAGGCTTTACAAATGGAGAAAAAATAAATACTTACTATAACTGTCATTACTAGTAAATGTTATTAACAATCAGCTCTGGTACTGATACCAGTATTAACTGCTGTTATATATCTATGTTCCTGTTCTATATAAAGTGAGCAGACAGCAAACCAAAATATATGTACATCACAAAAAATGCAAGCTCCTCACTGTTCTGTGAGAAGTATGAAATACATTCACTAATCTAGCTTAAGAATTTATGAATAGAATGAGTGAAATTAAATGGAGAAGAGTAGTCAAGATTGAAGATAACAGCAAGAACATAGATGAGGGTAAAGACAGTACAGAAATAGAGCTGCTATAGTTAATTATTATTCAATTAGTGAATCATAAAATTAATCAGCAACTACTTTGACTGTTTATTTGTGATTTTAATTAAGCAAAGGCGATAAAAATTTGCGGGTTGGTTTCAGCTTTTCAAATGTAAGAATTTGTTCCTTATCTTACTCATATATATGTTTGGGATTTGGATCGACATGCACAAAAAACAGGCAGGTTGAAAACCACATTGCGCTGTGGGATATTTAAAGCATTTTCCTCTCTTTTCTCAAACGATTAATGGCTTAACTGAAGAAATACTTGGCAGATAATAACTCTCATAGATTCAAGAGCACTACATCTCACAAATAAAACTTTAAAAAGGGACATTAGAATGACTTCAAAGAGTTAATCAAAATATAACTTTCTCTTTCAATATCTTCTTCTATCTGTATCATTATCAGTTACTATAATATTCTCCAGCTACTTGTTTTCTTTTGACATTGCATTGTGAAGTAACAGTCAAAACAACACACTCAGGATTTTTAGTATGCAGAGACTTTTGCAAGTGACGTTCTCACTCCCCAGTGAGAACGGACTGCATATTCAAAACCTGCTCAGAATAAGTATTAGGTTTGGAATTAAGACACAGCTTGTGCTTTTTAGGATTTCTGTAACACACCAGTGACATTTTCAGGGCGTTTTTGTGGCTCACACATGCACACCAGTGACCCTGAACCAGAACAGTCTAGTCTCACAAACCTGCGACAGAACGAGGTTTATAATTTACCCGAAAGACAGAATTCTCTTTTAGGCTTTCTGCGTTCTTAAACATCAATGTAATGTCAAATCATGCATCAGTTTTGTCAGGTTATGTGACTTTTTGGGGCTGCAAATGTATTCCTGGAAATCAATCTATAATGAATGAGTGAACTAGTTATGAGAAGCAAGTAAACACTGTCATTAGGTGAATAGTTTGGGGTTTTTTTTTTAGTTAGAATCAAATAAGGTACAATTTCAGGTAATATGCGAATGTTATTACCTGAACACGCAAGGACACAGATAATGATAAATAATAATACTGAATTTCAGCCATTAGACATTTGCTTTAATTGCTTCGGTAAGAGGGACAAAATATATCTCCTTCTATGTCGCTCTTTCATTTAGGCTTTCTGGAATAATTTGAACAATGGGCACAATTAGGATAATTAATGCTAAACGTAGTGGTACTTTATACGTTTGTGTCTCTTCAAGTGCAATGTTGATTTGAATACTAAGAGAATAACTAAAAAAATAAGCAAATGCAAATTTTCAAAGAACATTAAATACTGCATATTAACTTTGTGCATATGGAACTAATCTATTAATAAGAAAGTAACAAGAAACTAAAGTTTGAAGCATTAATTATATCACATGCATATATGTATGTGCTGTACTGTTTTGCAGCAAATCTGAGATGTCTAATGTGGTTTGGTAGATGATGATTTGTCTCCCCCTTAGGGTTATTAACCAAACTGTCCCCTCTTATATCCTACAGCAAATGAAACCTTGAATGTTTGAGTGACAATTTCAAAAGAGCATATTTATGCATGCAAATGTCTATGAATGCTGTTAATACTTTTGTGATTAATTCATAAAAAAAATGCAGGTTTGCATCATTTTAATTGCAAAATTACTTGTAAATCTGCTTGTTTTGTGTGCATTCCTTTGCAAATAGTAGGCCAGCAGTGTACATAGTGAAGACTTGAGATGATTCCCTTTTTTTTATTCCATGCTCGTTAATATGATCAACAGTTATCCCTCTGTACTCCGCTAAAGCTAAAATGCTCCCCAGTGGATGGTTGGTGGGTCAGTGGAGGCTGAGGGCTATCAAAGCAGTGTATTAAAAGGAGCTCTTTGAAGCTTGTAAACCACGGTGCCCAGCAGGTCCACAACAGACAGACGCCTCTGATTGGTCAGGTGTGTGCGTGTGTGTTTTTTTGCTAGATCGATCCACCGAGCTGACATTCTGGAGCATCAAAGCTTTCAGTGCACTAATCTGACTCCTCCTATGAGGGCAAGGGTTGTTTTTATTATTTTTTCCTTTTTTGTCTAAGAAATGCTCATGCCTAGGAGGAGGTCATGCATGCTTATGATAGGAGAGTGGGCAAACCATGTGTTTTAATGCTTTGAAAGGGAATGAAAGCATATTGAAATCACGCTTGGACACTGTATTTATCAGCTAATAAATAATGCAACACTATAGAGAGAGATGGGGAAGGAGCAGAGAATCACAGGGCCATCCATTGGACATACCATTGGCAGCAGAGTAGTGACACCGCAGAGATTCACACACCGCTGCTCCTCAAAGTCAGTTTCCCTTCACACTGTCTCTGGAGACCTGCGCCACATACACACCCATGAAAGGTGTGAAAATCTGATTTCCCAAAAAGGATCGGTAATTCTCTGTGAGGGTGGAAGCCGCAATCAATAAATCATTGCTAAGCAGATTGTGAAGAAAAAAAATTATTCCCCCTTGGTATCAGTGCATTAGGATTCTCCTGAGGATGGATGAGGCAAGACGGGGGTGTGAGACAATCTCAATAAAGAAGAGGCAAATCATACCGTTGGCATTCATCTGGACTCTGGCAAGCAGCTGTCAGCAGAGTGACGAAGGACCACAGGAGTCGACCAATATCAGAAGGCTTGATTTAGCCACTATCTTCAGGAATGTCTGCAAATATGGAAAACCAATGACCTAATTGTAACTTTAAGTCTTATTGGAACAAGCATTGAAAATCATTGAAGGTGTTTCTTACGTCAAACAGTTGGGTTGTTGGTATTTGTTTTAAATAAAAGATTTCTTTTTGTTCAGGAATACATGAGTGATGGGTCCAGGAAAGCATGCAAGAGCCATTCACGGGTGGAAAAAATTGCAATACTGTACAATTGTCTTTTATGCATTTTAGATGAAAATAATGCGCATTTTGCTCTAGAACATTTATCAGACAGCAAACGTTAATTAACCAAGATAAAAGGGACCATTCTGCACGATATGCACTTTTAAGTTTTGCTAATAATGCTTGTAATAATGCTGTTTTGTTCCTCACACAATCAAAGAGCACATATATAATGCAATACTGCTATTTCACTCGGTGGGGGAGGTATTTAACAAAGCCATGTAAAAATACTCCTTTAAAAGTAGATGTTTTGCTTTTTTTAAAATCTACTAAAGTAAATGTTTGAAAGTGTTAAATTGCTGTTATTATTATTATTGATTCCTTGATGTCTGTTGCTGTCGTTTGAACTACTTTGTGTACTGCTAGAGGGTCAATTTAAACACTGTATTTTAATAGGTTATTATATGTTTTGTATGAAAATGTTAATTAGCAAATATACTGGTGGTAAATTCATCACATTCCTCCAGAAAATGTAAGAGAAAAGATGTATAAAGTTTAATAAGATAGAAACACTTCATTAGCACTATCTATACTTGAGTGAATATATTGAATTAGCTACTTTTACATCACTTGATTTAATTCTTGCACCAATCAACCGTTTTATCCCTTTGGGGAAAGTTTGGAGGACATTAGTCTTCCTTTAATTTATAGCTTTTGGCACCTGTTCAAACTGTTGAAGTTGGTGTAATAAAATGTCCGTGGAGCCGTGATTTGTGGTTATACATACCTGCTCTTGATGCAGTTCAGATTTTGTCAGCTTCCGGCGAAGAAACGGAACATTTTCTTGGAAAAAAAAAAAAACTTACTGTCTGAAATATGAAAAAACAGAACGTGAATAGGTTTAAACCGACTAAAAACCAACTTAAAATGAGCGCGGACTTTTTTACAGACAAAAAATACGACAATTGAAAACACGTTTAAGTTTTCACTTGCTTTTTTTGATAGTTGCCGTCTCCATCTTTCGTTTCGACTCTTGGCGTCTCCCCTCCGTCTGAATGACTCCAATACCCACAATGCCTCGCAGCGTTGGTTCAGTCATGTGATTTAACTGATGACAGCAGCAGCCTTCGACAACAACAATTCACTTATTTTTGCAACGTTTCACTGGATATTTTTGATACAAAACACACATTGAGGGGATATTTAACATGTGTTTTCTTCACACATGTTGAAATATCATAACTACTCTCTTCGGATATACCGCTAACTAATACAACAATGGCGGAAGTGGAGGAGGAGGTAAGCACAACATGCTAAAGCTAACTGGCTAATGCTGATGTTTTATGCATAACTGCAGCAAAATACACCCGAAATCTTTACAGGAGTGTTGTCAGCTGCGTTTTGATATTATTTGGCTTGTTATCTGGTATTTCTCTAGCGTGGAGGGCGTAAATTTGGAATGCCACAGCTTGACAGTGATGCTATATCTATATTTACTCTTTAAAGAAATGCAGTATTTTGAATTCAAATGCGCCAACCTCCAAATCTAAACACTGGTGTCTTGCCTTAATGAAAACTCTACATTTCTCTTCATGCAGGGAAGGAAACCAAGTGAGGAATTTACAGATGAGTCTGAGGTAAGAGCCACAACAGCTGTATTAATTTGTGCTGCCTTTTTTCCTACTGAAAGGAATCATGTTTGGATGAGTTCATATCCGTACAGGCAAGTTTATAAAGGGCCACAACCATGAGGAAAAACTAGACCTACAAATGTCATGCAGTTGCACCACTATGTTGATGTAGAAATGCATCAACAGCAACATATTGTCAGTGTCAGGGGTGTGCATAGTTCTGTCAAGCATGAGTGATTTTTGGACTCAAATAAAGCTTCCTGCTTACTGAAAGGACTGTAATACATAGCCAGCCTTTATCAGCACAGCTTGATCCCTGAAGGATCTTTGTCAGGTTTTGAGAGGTGTCAAACACTCATGAATTACAGATAGCTCTCCAGATCCATCAATAGTATGACTGAACTTTGGCATGTTACAGTACACCTGTGCTTCTGAGAATCACACATGGGCTAAATAAAATATAACATTAGACATCAGTCTGGCAGGAAGGGGGATTTGTCTTTATAGGAAGCAGAGTGGAATGAAATATAAGGGATAGGCTGCGTTGGACACCTGCACCTCTCTCAAGAAAACAGTTAAGAGCGAGCTGAAGGAAAGCAGAAAAAAAAGTCCGAGTTTGTAAATAGAAAGAGCTCCTACATCTTGTTTTCTCTCCGTGCGCCATGTGTTCAGCACTGTAGGACAAAAACACTCACAGGAAAACAGCACTACAGACTGGGGGACTGTGTGTCTCCTGCAAGTGGCTGCAAACAGCTGATTATTTGCTTAGAATATTGCAATATACTGTAGCTGGCTTCGTGTCTGCTGCAGTTGAAGGTGGACAGCAGTGGAGCAGGATAAAGGCAGCGAGGTCCTGTTTGCTGCACACTCTGTCACACACACAAGAAATGAGCAGAGTAACAATTTGTCATAATTGTGGCTTTCGATAAACTGAGGCTCACTCCTCCCCATGTTTGCAATTTAGCCAGACCAGTCTGATTTTTGAGGGCAAAATGCAGTAATAAGCCTGATCTGTGAGTGTTTTTCCTTGCTCTTCTTTTGATGCCTTGTCAAGGGAAGATGTTTCACTTTTAACTGTGGGATACCAAGAATCAAACCCTGAGAAATAATAAATAAAAGCAGTATATTAGTTGACCTATTGCACTGATTTTCCTCACTTAATGCCCGGAACAATATATTTAAATTCATACTGGAGAGTGCAAGAAGGATTGTGTGTAAAACTTTAACAGGTTTCTCTTGTGAAATTACATTTTCCAGTGCATTCTAATATCTTTCTCCCCTCTGAACCCCAAAGCCTGCCATCAAGTTTGTGTTTTCTAAATTGCACAATTTATCAGAGCCAGAAACTGTATAAACAGAAAAAAATGTCCAAAAATAAACCAGTTGCAGCAGATTTTGTTAAAACTGAAAAAAAAAATTTTTTTTTAAAAATCTGCATTCCTAAGCACAAGTGAGAAGACTGATTTATCTGAAACCAACATTCCTGTGACAAATATTCTTCTCAGGTGAATTGCAGGCTTTGTTTAGGCAGAGCAAATGGGATAGATTGAGAGAAAAAATAAAATAAATGCACCTCGGCTCAAATAGGGCTGGACCCGAATATTCGTTCGCTACGGCACTATCCGGATATTAATTTTGGTATCCGAATATTCGCCCCCCACCCCCTGCCGGTGGACGTCACTGGGCGGAAAGAATATGCAGCGTTACTGTCTTCCCTCTGCCTTCGGCCCACATCGGCTCATCTCATCCTGTGATCACATAAACATATACACATATGTCGATGTGATCACCCCCTCCTCCCCCCAAACGAAATTATTCGGAGCTCGCGTCTTCCCTGCGCCTTCGGCCCATTTCGGCTCATCCCGCCATGTTCTTCAGCTCATTTCGGCTCCTCCGTTCGTGTTTGTAAACACCACCCGAATGGCCGGGTGGCTGCCGACTCTGAAGCCACGCTTCACTTCGTTGCATAAACACAAGACAAGATGCTGAAGACTGGTGTTTGGGAATTCTTCAGTTTAACTAAAGACTAAACGAGGGCAAAATGTGGACCCTGGAGACCAGACGAACGGATCCGACTATTCGGGCCGTCTCCGCCGCCGCAATATCCGGATATTCGTCTTTAATAGGGCCCGAATATTCGGAGGCCAGAAACCACTATTCGGGCCAGCCCTAGGCTGAAAATTAGTATACAGAGGACCAACTTGACAAGAAGTTGTTGAATGACAGCATGGTGAAATATGGTTAAAAAGAGTTGATGTGCAGAGTAGCATGAAAAATGCTTAGATTTAGAAATTTTAAAAATTAAAATGCAGGCTTATCAATTAACCTTTCTATAGGATTTGGAGACCCCGTTTTTATCCCCAATATTGGTAGAACCTGTGGGCGCTTGGAAAAATCTCGTACATGTGGAGTCCAGGTTTTTAATTTTTCCTGTAAAATGAATAATTAAAGAAACTCAGCCCTCACTTATGTCTTTTTAGTTAATACTATTGGCATTATAACAGTTTCACGAAGCTTTTTGACAGGTCATGCTGGGTCCATAGAGGTGCAGGACTTTATATTGCAGTGAAAAAATGAACCCACAGTGAATAAAAATGTCATAGGAGCAAAATAAACACATATAAGCTTCCTTGAGGTTCAGAGAGTTTAAGGAAAAAGAATAACTGGTTTCTTTTGTCCAGATTCCCTCTCATAATCTGCTCATAAGATGCTCCAAAAACATCTACAGATGACTGAAAAATGGGGGATTTATCCTTAAATCTGCCATGTTATATCTCTCGTATTAATAGTCACAGACAACCTGAGAAAAATAAGAAAGCAAAGGGTAAGTTACAAGAAATCCAGTCATAAAATATGCTTTCCCAAAATGCTCATAAAGAGCTTTAAGTCACAGAGACGTTTCTGCAGCTCTACTGGAAGCTTCAACACCGCTAATTCAAAGCATATATATTTTTGGTGCTTTTCTAATTCTCTAAAATCCCCTCAGGTGTTCAGTTGTATTAACTGTGAAGGCTGTCGCATACACTTCATTTTCATATGTGCTGTGTGTACTGTAGAAACATCTGCTTTATTTTGTGTTAAGACAGATGATTTCGGTGCCAGGGTGACTCATTGTTTTCCTAATATTGAAGGGGACTCGCCTTCTTTTCTCATCCTAAATGTCTGGGACTGGTGCAGTCCTCGGTGTGCATTTAAAGCGGTATTTTACACACAAGGAAACGCTCAACCTGTTGTGTTTTAACTGCCAACAGGCAAAGAAAATGGCACAAGTGGTTACAGCACAAAGGCCAGCTCAGTAGTTGACAAAACAAAGAGCAACTTACAAGAGATGGCAAAAGTTTTAAAATGGGTAGTTTCTCTCTGGGGATGAAGTTTTCCTTTGTTGTTTGATACGCCTTTGAAACCCGTGACAAATGCCCTCGCATCAGAAATCTCACAACCAGAATACACAGGAAATAGCCTAGATATAGCGTTGTTGAGTGGGAAAGGATTGTTTTTGAAAATAACATTTTTTCCACGCTATTGTCCCCCACCTCCAACCCAGTAGCACATAATGGCAGACAATGTTTTGAGTTGATGCACCCTCTGGGCAGCCACAGACTGTGCAGCATTGGTTATAAACTGAATTATGAGCAATATTCAGGCTGTGACTGGCCGCAAATGTTGACTCATGCTGGAAAGTGTAACGCAGTAGAATACCTTAAGTTTGCTTTATGAAAAGGCTTAAATTCATGTGTTTTCACTGGGGATGAACAGCCTCATGAAGAGATGAAAACTGTTTTATCCTGCATTTCAAACAAGTGCATATATCTGCGTATACACACACATTTATATGTATTCTCACCAGCCTCCCAGAATGAATTACCTGCATATTGGTTATTAGGGCCTGGCTATTGACTGTTATGCTCTTTTAAATCCAGTATATGTGTGTGCAAGTGGCTAAGGAAGAGATAATTAACAGACAAATATGTACTTTGATCATTTTGCAAGCAAATTATCTTTAGTTTCAGATTCTCCCAAGTGAGAATTTTATGTTTTAACTTATCTGGTATCATACTAAACAAAATATGTATGTAAAAGAAATAGAATCTAAAGAAATCTTGTCGACTTTCTGGATATTAAACTGGGGATTTATTTATTGTTTTACTTTTTTTTTCACATGTAACGGGCAAAATGATCCCTCAAGACAAAAACAATAAGCTGTTTACTCTGAGCAGCCCCAAATGGAAGTTTAACCTCGTTCCAGTTCAATTTAGATAAATGTTGTCTGATGTCCCATATTCTGTCTAGAATGTGCAAAAACAAAAAGCAAAAATCGTTATCCAGCTTTGTAAAAATGAGGTTTTGTTGCCACAAACGCTTAAAATGAGAAGTAATTTGTTTATTAGCTATTGTTGCTTTTTGATTGTGGTGATTATTACAAAATTATGCTTGCAAATGTATGATTCAAAGCAAAATTTCGATTAAAAAAACCCCCGTCTACATTGTCTATTTTGTCACAGTTAACTGCAATAAACATCAAGTCTTCTAAGTCATTGAATATGATTTTTCATACGTTTTTATAATTGTATAAGAAAATGTTATTAATGCTTCAGTTGTGCTTTTTAACCATTCTGCTCTTCAGACACGCTTATTTTAAGTGTGATGAACTTAAAGGTGCCCTGTGGAGTTTTTTGTACACAACCAGAAGTTATGTTTGCATATTATTAGGGCTGCACAGTTCATCTTGACTGCAATTCTGGCTTCCTGCAATGAAATGGAAGAAGTGCTCTTTCTAAATGTGAAAATGCAATAAACATATTTGGCCCCTGACAGCAATGAATAATCGTCATCTAATATTAAGCAAAAGAATTTCGGTTATTGTGAATAATTGTGCAGCCATACATTCACTTTTTGTCAGTAAAAATATTGGCTATTTTTTAAGTTTTTAAACTCGTGTGTTGTTTGCGTTGATAGTCATTAGCTAGCATTTGTCTACTTCCCTGCTTTTGGGGACAAAATAGTGATTGCTGTGCTCAGGTTTCTACACATCTTTGTGCTTGACTGCAGTAAACTTACAAAACAGGACCGAAAACATTAAAAAAAAAAAAACTGCTCTGAAGAGTCACTAGAGGTCAAAAACTCAACAGGGTGCCTTTAAACTGAGTTGCTTTGGGAGCATATGAAGTTATTTCACCTTCTTGTAAAACTTTCCACTCTTTTTTGTTTGTTTTTTTTTTTAAATCAAAGATCACGTTTGAAGACAGAACACCACTCGAGGTGAACATTTTTGCAAATTTCAGTTCACTGCATGGCTTTCTAAAAGCACTGGCAGCCGCAAAGTTTGTGAGGTGACACTGTTGTGATGAATGCCTTTAAGAGAATGTTACATCTCAGCGGACTGCTTTCTCCACCAGGAGGAGGACAGCGAGGAGGAGCCCAAGCTGAAGTATGAGAGGCTCTCCAATGGGGTGACAGAAATCCTCCAGAACGATGCAGCCAGCTGTATGACCGTCCATGACAAGGTAGACGTTATAATCCGCCACCCACAAGGGCATTTCAGCTGCAAGTCCACCCATCTCAACGAGAGATCTCACATTGTTTATGAACACATTGGAGAGATGTCATCTTCAAAGTTGGTTTCCGTCCTTTCTGCTCAATCTGTGAAGGCAGGCCATTCTTTTCTCACCTCCGCTGCTTTTCCTCTCAGGGAGGTGCATCAGAAGACACCAGGCACCATTGTCTTCTCCGCTTCTTATTCCCACTCTTACATATTTTCGCTCCTCTCCTCTGTTCGTCGAATGTTGATATTTTTAAGAGGGCCACTCTCGGCGAGATGGTTAATCGTCGTGGCACCGGCAGCACACTTGCACGCTTGAGCAGAGCAAAAAGTCATACCCGGTTATGTCTCCTCACCTGATGTTTTATTAACCACTATTGATTTTCATTTATTTATTTTTACTTTGAGGATTCGGTCCCTTTCTTTTTTTAACCGTGCCACAGACTGCTTTGCTGAAACGCCAAATTTGATGCGACCGTCTTTCTTCCTGGGATTTTTCTTTGCTCGTGTACCTTCTGCCATGCAGCTACCTGTGTGCGGTCACAGCGCCCCCCCCCACTCCACCGTGGCAAACTCCCACCACCTTAAAGCCACAGACGGCACACATTGCCTCATGTTGCCTCATATTTTAAGTGTCTGAATCGGAATTTCATTTGAACAATTCCATTCTGATAAATCCCTTTAAAAGTCGCTCCGCCTCACAAGGTTGAACCCTTTATTTATTTATTTTTGGTTATTTTATTTGGGGAGATTGCAGGGGCTCTGTCTGACATGCTCAGCTGTGCCTGTAAATATAAGCATTTCATTATAGACTGCACTGAAGCATGGTGGGCTCGCCGCACATCCACATGCTGGTCGAGGAGGGAGGGGGATTAGGAGGAGGGCATGGAGCAGGGGCTGGGGTGGAAGAACACACACTTAATCTAATGCCAAAAGCCCCCAGTTTCTATAATTTTTTTGTCCCGGCGGACCCACGCGCACACACACACACACACACACACACACACGTACACATCTGCTGAAGCACAAAACACAGAAACCAGTTGCTGCTCAGTAGAAATAATAGCTCTGTGCCGGGCAGGGAGGTGATTGGGTTGCATGGGAAGAAGTCAGATGTACAGTGCATTTATTATGCTTAAGCATTTTAATTTGAGGTGGAAAAAATGCCATTTCACACTGTCTGCTTTAATAAATAGGGCTTTTCCACCCCCTGCAATTTCACAGTTTTGCCTCCAAGCCCACCCAATCCCCACTCTGCCCATGTCACTGCAGCTCCAGGAAATATTTTTTATCCTCTCCCACAGCCTGCTTAAACACAGGAGGTTTTTTTTTTGTTCTTCCTTAAAATCTCAAACTGGTTGTCTTCTGCTTTCATTTACCTTGCATTTCTCTCCTCTCAGTTTCTTGCCTTAGGTACCCATTTTGGAAAGGTGTTTCTGCTGGACATCCAAGGAAATGTAACTCAGAAGTTTGAGATTGTGAGTACATCGAAATGATTAGATTCTTTAGGCCCATTTTTAGACATGTTAGCTCTATGAACAGCATTTTCAGGCTGGCACTGGTCCACTACTCTGGTTCTGACGAAATGTATCAACAACTATTGGATGGTTTTGGTACGAAATTTGGTTCAGAAATTCAGGGTGCAGAGAAAATGAACTAACTTGCTGTCATCTGTTAGAAATTTTAGTTTTGCTTGAGTTTGCAATCAAAATCCTATAAAACAAATGATATGCTGCTGTTATGCTAATTATAAAAAACACAGGAAGTTGGTTGTTTCACCAACAGACCAGTCAGGATAGATAGATAGATAGATAGATAGATAAAACCTTTATTGATCCCACAGCAGGGAAATTTTTTGGTGTTACAGCAGCGAATACAAGAAATAGTGCAAGAAAAGAAAAATATTCATGTTTTTACAAAATAGAACTATACCAACTGATGATCCAAGCTCAAGAACTATTGAGGAATAAAACACAGACAAATTAGCAAACTGTTTGCAAAGTTTATGCTTGCTTTTTTCTACAGATGGTGAATAAATAACACCCAGCAGTGTCCGCTAGGTAGGATGAGCTCAAAGTTGGAAAACATAGGCCTCTAACATAGGTTAGAGAGTGCATTGCGGGTGTTTGCAGGTTGTCCTGCTAGCAAAAATAGCAGATTAATCGTGGAAGGATGTTGATGATGTGCTTTAGTCCTTTTTTGATTTGATCAGATGAGCTTTTAGTAGGACTGCGGACTCCAGTTCTACCAACCACTCGGAAGTCGTCCCACTTAAACATACTGAGTCTAAACAAGATTGGCCTATAAAACACTTCCAACATCAAAATTTTTATTGCAGGATGCAAACCTCCTTCTGCTTTTATTACCTTCCTGAAAAATCACCAAGGACAGACCTCAGTGTCCACAATGAGCTAAAGCCCTGCAGACAAAATACTGGATCCCAGAGGGAAGCAGAAGGGGATATTTTTGGGTTTCACACAAATACTATAAATGCAGACCTTATAGCCATTAATTATGTTACATAGTGTGATTTGCTGACACTGTTTACTTTCTCTATACATTTTTGCTCACTTTATCTGTAGAAAACAACCTCCCATCGCTAATTTACTTTGAAAGTCTGAAATAAATCAGTAATCAGGCCTGATTTGGTCACAAATGAGCAGTTTTACATCACATTACTGGACCTGCACTTGTGCCTCTGACTGCAGTGTTCCTGCTGAGCACGTTGATTCAAGTGCTTCACAGCTCTGGAACGTGTTTATGGTTAGCAGTCGTTGCTTGAAAGAAACAAGGAAGTTGTTTCACTGAGCAGAAGAGGATTTGTATTAAAATGAACAAGTCAGAAGGATGTCATATGATCGGCAAATAGGCGATAAAGAACTTTTTTTTCCCCCTTTACTCTACACAGAGGCACCATCTACACTTCAGGGATGTTTTTAAAGCAACATTTCCTGTAATTTATGCCATTTGGTTGATCCTTTTATCTTAAGAGCCCTAAATGGACCCATAACGTTCTCAGTATTAATGCACTCTTTATGCATCGACACATATGGAGCCATGCATCTACTACATTCTCGCTGCTTCTTCTTCTTTTTTTTTTTTTTTTTTTGCCTTTTGCTTTTCCTGGCATTTCACTTAGTTTGGGTAAAATGTCAGCCAGCAACATTTGGCCGGCCACAATGATATTCCCCCCACCTCTGAAATAAGATGCTGTGATATTGTGTCTCCTCAGAGTTCGGTGAAGATCAACCAGATCAGTCTGGATGAAAGTGGAGAGCATGTGGGCATCTGCTCCGAGGATGGCAAGGTGAGATCTCCCCGCTCATCACCGCTGGTCACTGATCCTTGGACCAATCAGTGTTTTTCATCTTCCATAATTCCTCTAAAACTCATCTTATCAGCCTTAAACTTTATGCTAATGATTTGGAACTTGAGGTGTTTGGGGAGTGAATTTTTAGAAGCCACTTCTTCCACAATCAGAGCATTAACCCAGAGTTTTATCTCCACCATATCTACACATAAAGCCATATTTTTTTCATGATGCGGGAATTTATAAAAAGCTTGTAACAATTTTGAAGAGTAGGGGGAAAGGATTGCACTCAAATCCGTCGAGCTGTCAGTCAGCCATCAGCCGTCTATGGATACCCTCTCCATGTTCTCCACCTTGCTGTTATCTTGTCTCTTCTCATCATTACCACCATCCTTCATGGATTTTGCAGTCAAGATATGCTCTCTGATATCACCCTCCCCCCTACTTCCAGCACTCTGGTGGCAAAAACAAGATCTTGTCGCACAAAAAGTGGAGCAGACAATTAAAATCAATGCTACAGCAATTGTTTGCCCTCACCAATTCAGTCGGTTTTTAATCCTTTGAAATCTAACTTAATCCCTAATCACTGATGCGGCTCGAGAAGAGAGATAGCATCAGAGTTTTACATTATTCCCACATCTTAAAAGTATTTCTCTTTTCGGGGCTTCGGATAAAGGAAAAGTGGGTGTCATGTACTTTAATGGTACATTAGAGTCTTACTGTAGCCGACTGAGGCTGTGGTCAAGTCTAAGATTAGGACTTCTGTTCTAAACCCTGCAGGGTTCAGAGAATCAGCTTGTCCACTAATTGGTGACCCAGCGGAGAAGTAGGGAGCCAATCAAAGTGTTTTCTGGCCACACTTCCCCCGCTGGCCTCCGATAGTTGCAGAGGCAGCAATTAAAGGAGAAATTTTGAGTTATTCACCTTTCTGCTGCCTCGTCTCTGTTTCAGGTTCAGGTGTTCGGCCTCTATACGAGAGAAGGCTTCCACGAGAACTTTGACTGTCCCGTCAAAGTAAGTTTTTTCTGCTAATTTACAGACTTTTATCATACATGTGTGTAAAGAGAAGCCTAATTCAGTCTCTTGAACCTTCCTGTGCAGGTGGTTGCGTTACACCCTCAGTTCACCAGATCAAATTACAAACAGTTTGTCACTGGAGGCAACAAGGTAGGTTTTTATCTGTGCATTCATTATGTGTCCGTTTTTTTTTTTTTTTTTACATTTCCTGCTGTGGCGATTCATCCTGACTGTGTCCGGGTAAAACCGAGTCCTGCGAGCCGTCTCACTTTGGCTCGGCTGAAGGCGATGCGCAGGCTTTTGTCTGGTGTGAAAGACTCTTACTTTTCTGTCTCTTTGCTGGAGTGCTCTCGGGAGAGCTGCCCATTTTCACAAAGTGCTGTTCGCTCAACAGTGTTTGAAAGGCAATGCTTCACAAGCACAGCAAATAGATGTCATTATCAAGAGGGTACATAGTCTTTGGATTTCCGGGCGCATACAGTGATCTCTTTCCTGGAAGTTGTCTCTGGTAGATGTGTCATTGCGGAAGGTGAAAAGTATTTTAGACATTAGATTTGTCATTTTGTTTTTCGGAAGTAGAACCAGCTGCCTATTACAGCGCGCCCACCGCACTACGATAAACCGCACTGATGTGGCGTCATTGCAGCGCCGTCTATAAATAAAGTATACTGACATTTATACAACAGGGGTGAGGGGAAACTTTTTCCATGAAACTCCATTGTTAGTGCCATTTTCGTTCAATTGGTGCTGATTCCTCTCAGCTCCAAGTTGTGAAGGCCTCCACAAGGTGCCTGTGATGAAAATCAATAAGCCTCAACGGGAGCCACATCCTGTCAAAGGAAATTCAATTTTGTCTCCCCAGTTCTTTTGTCATATCATCTCTTTGTAGAGCAAACTGTTTATTAACATAGCCCAACTGCTGAATTAAAGAGCCCATACAACCTTCTCGCGGCCTCCTTGGTAATATTATGCACTTTTTGGGCGCTTTTTTGTATCAGTTTATGTAGTGAGGACAGTAACAATGCAGGGAATGTGAATGACAGGCTTTGTCCTCTGCCTTGTACAGCACAAGGCCTGGACGTTAAACCGCTATTGATGAAGTCACTCTTTAGCGCATCAATGCCACATTGCATTCTGGTTAAAAACACACAACAGTCTCTATACTGCTGTTAAAAGGCAAGAGAGTCAAACTATAACATGAACACACACTTTAAATTCTTCAGATTTTTACACCACTTACATCGTCAAATAAATGGTGTGTATCCAGAAGAGGCTGTAACCATTATGATGGGAGTGAGAAGGATTTATGAAATCATGCTTGAAACGCAACACACTTTCAACTCTTCCTTTATGGTTTCTTACACCATCTCTGACTCGCAAACCACGTCAGCCGAATGGATCTTTAAAATGACTTCTTCCACCAGTGAATGTGAAGCTAATGTGAAGTCAAATGAACAATCTGTCTTCATTTTCTTCGTGTAGAAGTGCTCTGGAGTGGAATTAAGTCTCCGTTTAAGGGGGAAAATCAGGTTCATTATTTGCAGTTTAAGTTAAATCTGCAGCTTCTGCTTCTGAATGCTCGATCCTGTGCAATGTGCTGTTCATCTACTGCCCTCTGTAGGTGGAGCTGAGCCGCTGCACTCTTTATTTTCTTCACATACATACTTTGTGGTGCTAAATGTTGCCCTGATTTCCTCCTCCAAGCTTCTCCTGTATGAAAGAAACTGGCTGAATCGCTGGAAGACGTCGGTTCTGCACGAAGGCGAGGGAACGATCAACAACATCCAGTGGAGGGCCAACCTGATCGCGTGGGCCAACAATGTGGTAAGAGGCCCTGTGGCAACCACACGACTTTAATCACGTCGTTTGTACAATGTGAAGACGCTCATGTTACCCTCCTCTTGTATTTAGGGAGTTAAAATCTATGACATCAGCACCAAGCAGCGGATCACCAACGTGTTGAGGGATAACGCCAGTCTGAGGCCCGACATGTACCCGTGCAGTCTGTGCTGGAAGGACAACACCACCCTCATCGTAGGCTGGGGCACTTCCATTAAGGTTCGCTTTGTTTCTTGTTCATTTGCCGAATTGTTACAAGCACTGTGACTGTTTATCAGCATGATTTTCTCATTTTTTCTGTCAGATTTGCGTCGTAAAAGAGCGAAATCCCACTGAAATGAGAGATCTGCCCAGCCGCTATGTGGAAATAAGTAAGAAACACAGTAGTCATGATTTGGATTGAGTCGTTGCATTTATGGTCTGTACAGGAATTTATATACATGTAACATTACAGGACATCGTTACAAATAACTGCATTTACTCAAGTACAGTTTTATGTACGTTGCTTCAATATTTTCATGTTGTACTTCAACTCCTCTGTATTTTGTATTTATTTGTACTTGACTACACTTGTTTGAAAGCCTTAGTTGGTATTTTACAGATTCAGATTAATGCACAAATCAACAAATAAACTGTGCTATATTATTTTTGTATTTTAACCCAGCAGTACATAAAGTAATTAAAGTGATGTATGAAATATTTAATCAATCATTTTAATCAAGTAATAAAATATGTGTGTTTCTTAAATGGGCAATACTGCAGTACTGAGTACTTTAGCTTCAGGTTTATTTTGATACTGGTGCTTTTGTACTTTTACTTAAGTAGGATTTTGGCTGCAGTTTCTTAAGCACATTTTTTTTAAGCATTTCTATTCACATCCTTCTATGTCATGACACTTTTTTTTAGATTTTTGATCCAAATATTGCACCTTTTCTTCCACTACAGTTCATTTTTAGCTTTAGTTTCTAGTTATTTTGCACTGTCAGGGTATTATTATGTAAATCGGCTAATAAGTTGTGAAATTATTTTTCTAGATTTGGCTGTCTGGAAGCGTACAAAGCAAAATTAGCTCCATCTTTAACATTGCAGTGATTTAGGAATCAATTATTATGATCTAATATTTTAACATATATGATTCTAAAGTGTGCCACTCTGTCCACTTCTTTTACTTTACATATTTAAAGCATATTTTGATGCTAATTCTTCATTTGTAGTGTTGCTACTTTCACTGTGAAGAACTCATATTCATTTGTCAAACTATATTAGATAAAGTATATTTTATAAAACGGTTGTCAGACGCAGAGTAAAGCTACTTTTCTCAACTCCTAAAAAGTAAATATGCCACATCAAAACACATTTTTACGAAGCTGTGTTAAGAATCCAACAAATAACTGGATTAAATACACCATAAATAGGGATGATTTGATTCTCTTTCTGGATCACTTTCACTCGTATTTTCCTGTTTAGTTTCCTTCACACACAGATAACAGTGATTCAGTGAAGCTGCTATAAAGCCAACAGATGTGCGATACAAAGCACAGGATCGATATAATTAAATCCTGTCACCTTAAACCCCCTCGGCTCTCTTTATAGCTTCACTCATCCTTTCACCTGTGAAATATTTCAAAGGTGTTTCTGCTTCTTTCAGTGTCCGCGTTTGAAACTGAGTTTTTCATCAGCGGTTTGGCTCCGCTGGCAGATCAGCTGGTCACCTTGTTCTTTGTGAAGGAGAACTCCGATCAAATGGTAACTGTGATGCTTCAACACATAAGTTTAGAGGGGACAGAAGTGCAGTAAAGTAAGTTATCACCCATCATGTGTTCAGGATGAGGAGTTTCGTGCGCGGCCTCGTCTGGACATCATCCAGCCTCTTCCTGAGAGCTGCGAGGAGATTTCTTCGGACGCGCTGACGGTGCGCAACTTCCAAGACAACGAGTGCAGAGACTACCGCCTGGGTGAGACCATAAAACCCGCCCTGGCAGAAATGTCACGCAGCCTTTTACCGCGTCCTGATTTCATTATGCATCGACTATCAAATGTCAGGCGTAATGCGCAGCACGCACAGCCATAAATGTATTTTCATTAACAGAGCACGCAGAGGGAGAGTCGCTCTTCTACATCATCAGTCCCAAAGACATCGTTGTGGCCAAAGAGCGAGACCAGGATGACCATATTGATTGGCTGCTTGAAAAGAAGAAATATGAGGTTTGTGTTGTTGAACGTTACGGATGCTGCTGAAGGTTGCGGTCGGCGATGTCAGGGTTTAATTCTGTGGTTTAACTGTGACAGGAGGCACTGATGGCTGCAGAGATCAGCTTCAAAAACATTAAGAGACACGATGTCCAGAAGATTGGAATGGCTTACATCAATCACTTGGTGGAGAAGGGAGACTATGACAGTGCTGCTAGGTGGGTTTTTATTATTTTTTTAGATGGTCTGCAGATACAGACACAGTGAGAAGGTGTATGAAATATTTTAAAAGCATATGCCATATTGGTTGGGTCCATATTACAGAAACTTTTCAGGCTATTTTCACATCATTTATACAAATCAGTGCTTAAAATTATAGCAAGCAGGTTTCTTTATACTAGTGTTGCACTTTGTCAAACACAGGAATTTCAAAGTGCTTTGCAGGTAAAGGTGAGATAATTAAATCAAATAAAAGATGTAAAAAATGAAATTACATAAAACATGTTATAAAAATTAATGGAATAAATTAATAAAAAATAGTGCAGACAAGCTGAATAAAGTGCACACAGAGTTATAAAATAACAAAACACTACAAATTTTAGATTGATTTTATCTAAGCTTAACGTGGCTGCTGAATGGATACAAGGAGACCTTAGTGATCTGTAATTCAGACCTTTACTACTGATAGAGACAGTATTCTACACGCTGGGAAAATTATCACTCATGGTCAGTTTACTCCATTTTTCCAGAGGTTAAAGCAGTAAGTGGGCCTTGAGGTACTTTTAAAATTGATTGTTTTACTGCTTTTTTTAAAGGTCAAAAATAAACTTGAATACTCATTTTGGTACCTTTTTACACTGAATGATATGCGATCATATTCAAATACATTTATATGTCCTCACAGCCCACTAGCTAATTAAAGGAAATAAATCTGGCATGTGGTGACTATCTAAATATGCTAACTAAATAAATGTCAACATTAGACAAATACTCTGATTTTTCCAGAATCGCAGACACCATCTTTAACCCGATTTTGGCTTTTATAGCAACAGGCAAGTCCGCTGTGATGTGAATGTAAAATCAGGAGCTTCTCTTTGCTGTTTAAATGATTTAAGTCCTTTTTCCTCAACACAGGAAGTGCCAAAAGGTTCTTGGGAAAAACATGGAACTGTGGGAGAATGAAGTGTACAGGTTTAAGACCATCGGACAGCTGAAGGTAGTGTCTGTGTTTCCTTAATGGCTTTATTTTAAAGTGATTATGAAACTGCAATAAAAAGTTTCTCTTTGCAAAGTTGTGTCTCTCGTCAATATATTTCCTGCTCTCTGTGTAATTACAGGCCATCAGTCAGTATTTGCCAAGAGGAGACCTGCGTCTGAGACCAGCCATCTATGAAATGATCCTGCATGAATTTCTGAAAACTGACTACGAGGTATGTTGTCGTCTTGTAATCTCCTTTAACAAATCCTTTAGTCACTGATTGTTTGATGTGCATAGATTTTAGAAGGGATGTGTCCCTGTGAATATGTAAAAAATCTCCTCCTCCTCAAAACAAGCATGAGAGAAGCCTTTATTTATCACATATACATTGGAGCACTGTGAGATTCCTTTTTTCTTCATGTAACTCCGCTTGTTTGGAAGTTACAGCAGCTCTGAAACATGAACCCTGACATTTGGATTAGTAACCCAGAACCTCAAACTCTGAGCCACCACTGCTTCCACTGTGAGGCTTTGAAAAAACTCTCTATCTTGTAATCCTTGTGCTTGAATTTTGTGTTTTCTTTTGGATAAATAAAGACATTTCCACCATAAATTGATGCAAAAACAGCATAAATTGATCATAAAAAAAGGCCAGAATGTAGAAAATGAACTGATTGCTACTCAGTTTTTGAGGGGAAAGAAAAAAAATCCCGTTTCATATGTGATTTCTATTCTTAAAACTTAATTTTTGCTAAACAAATCAGGACTTACCATTCCAAACTTTTCCAGTACTTTTTGTCCATCTTTGGAGGACAACTTCATGAAATAACAAATTCAGGGCGGCTGCAGATCAGTAGAGCAGGTTGTTCACTAATTCCCGGCCTTTCTGCATGCCGAAGCGTCCTTGGGCACGACACTGAACACACATTTATAACTTTATTCTATTAAAGTATTCTTTTAAAAGAGCATTTGTCTTAATGATGTCTTATTCCACAGCTTTGTGTAGCATTCAGCTTGCATTTCACTGCACAAAGTGTGTAAATATGTCACAAATAAACACAATTTAATCCTAAATCTTGTAACACCGAGTTAGAAAACCACCGTATTCCTGCTGCTTCATGTGTCTGCTGCAATGTCTAAACAAAATCCTGCTGATAGTTTGCCCGTTTTTCTCTCTCTCCACAGGGTTTTGCCACTCTGATCCGAGAATGGCCTGGGGAGCTTTATAACAACATGGCTATTGTTCAGGCCGTCACTGATCACCTGAAGAAGGATCCTACCAACGGCACGCTGCTCACCACACTGGCTGAGCTGTGAGTGAGCTGAACGTGCTCATTAGTTCACATCACAAGATTCCTTTCATATTAGAACTAAATAGAAAAAGTTTTTTACTCTATGCATCATTTTAGAGCCATTTTTGTGGAAGTCAGGATGTCTTATTTGGTGTTTTTGTGACACTGAGACTGTGTTGTTGCTCTTTCAGATACACCTATGACCAGCGCTACGACAGAGCTTTAGAAATCTACCTGAGACTGAGGCACAAAGATGTTTACCAGCTCATCCACAAACACAACCTCTTCTCCTCCATAGAGGACAAGATCGTCCTCCTCATGGACTTTGACAAAGAGGTGAAAATCGGTCGCATTCATTTGTATCATAATCAGACCTCCTACTCCAGGGGTGACAAACATGCAGCCCACAGACCAAAACCGGCCTGCCAGAGGGTCCAATCAGGCCCATGGGACGACTTTGTAAAGTGTAAAAATTATAGAATTAGAGAGAAGACATTAACTGCAAATTATAAATTAGTAAAACTGTAAATTTAAAATTATTCCTACACCATGACAAGTTGTTTTGATCATGAAGTAAAATACTACCGGTAGTTTGCTCATGGTTCTTTTGTCATTTTGCGCCTTGTTTTTGTAATATTTTGTCTTGTTTTGGGTATTTTCTTTGGCTTGTTTTGTCTGAGCTTTGTTGTTTGTCCCGTGTTTTTGTTGTTTTGTTTCTCATTTTGTGTTTCCTTTTGTCTCGCTCATGTTTTTTGTCTTATTTTTGTCATCTTGTGTTTCGCTTTGTTCCTTGTTTTTGTCTCCTTTTTGACGTTTTCTGTCTTTTTTGTCTCCATTGTGTCGTTTGTCCATTTTTTTGTAGCTTTGTTTTTGTTGTTTTTGTCTTTTTTGTCTGTCTTTTGTCATTTTGATCATAAAGTAAAATGCTATATCGTTCAGTTCCAGATGGCTGTGACTAAAGGTTTTGTTCCTTTGTAGACACTCTGTGAGCTGTAGGTTGTAATGTGTAAATGATAAACTGAAGCATAATGGTGCTGAAACTGAACTCATTTTTCTTCAGAAATTTCAGGTTGTTCATGATGTTTTACAAAAAGATAATTCCTTACTTGTGAATACTTTCAGAATTGTGCTTTTTAGCACTAAAACAAAGGAAAAATTAGGAGTTGTGGTCATTTATAGGTTATTATGCTGTGATTTTACTGGTCCGGCCCACTTGAGATCAAATTGGGCTGAATGTAGCCGCTGAACTAAGATGAGTTTGACGCCTCTGTCCTGCTGTATATTCTGTTTGTAAGTAAACTGCTGTATGACTGTCTGTTGTTAGAAAGCCGTTGACATGCTCCTCGACAATGAAGACAAGATATCGGTGAGCTAACACGACTCTGTTGAATCTTTTTGTCTCTCTGATGAACTTTAAGTCCACTGATCCTCATGTTTCCTCTCTCTGCTAACAGACAGACAGAGTGGTGGAAGAACTGGCAGACAGGCCTGAGCTTCTGCATGTGGTGAATTTAAATTCAAACATCTCAGCTCACAATATTAAAGTGATCCCACAGCCAGTTTGACCAAGCTTCTCCCCCTGCAGTACCTCCATAAACTGTTCAAGCGGGACCACCACAAAGGCCAGAAGTACCACGAGAGGCAGATCGGGCTGTACGCCGAGTACGACCGACCAAACCTCCTGCCTTTCCTCAGAGACAGCACACACTGCCCTCTTGAGAAGGTACATGTCATCCCATCACACATTAAAGTCTGCTGAATGTAGAAAACATGTAGCCTAGCCGCGCTAGACCCATGTTCTGAAGGCACAAGGGTCTAGGACCGCTCGACAGGGAGGGAGGCGGGCTAAAAGGTTGCCTATCAAATCACTCTGCAGTAATTGGGTAGGTATACAACCAATCAGTGCAACGAATAGGCTGACGTAGTTCCTAGAGTGCCGGCGGATTGTGGCTAAGTCCCATTAGCTTCCCAACCAGCGGAGCTGCGGAGCCAACTGGTATATTAAGGATTTGTCATATCCCGTCGGCATAAGTCCAAATACGTCTTTCTTCTCAATGAAACACTTCAGTGCCGTCCTTTGTTTATCTTTCAAGTTGAATATTAGCTTCAAAACTTTAAGGGCTGTGGCCAAAGCCGAGTCGAAAGATAACTGTTTATTGTGCGCCGGTTGTTTCTGTCAGAATCGTCGCGCCTCTGTCATCACTTCGTTACGCCCGCCTTCTGACTCTACACTTCATGGTGATTCGTCCGGCCAGTTTTAGGAGAATCCAACCTCGAGCCTTATGGAGGGTAACTAGACCCACCCTGGCAGAGAATTAAATTCGTTGCCGTGGGTTGTCTAGCGCGGCTAGGCTAGAAAACATGAGTAATCTGGTGTTGCTTCTCTGTCTTCTCACTCAGGCTCTTGAGATCTGTCAGGAGAGGAACTTTGTAGAGGAGACCGTGTTCCTGCTCAGTAAGTGTTAAATAAGGTTCTGTGTGTTTGGTGTCTGAAATAAGGACACTAATCCAGCATGTTGCTCCCAGGCAGGATGGGGAACTGCAGACGAGCCCTGCAGATGATCATGGAGGAGCTGGAGGACGTGGACAAGGCCATAGAGTTTGCTAAAGAGCAGGACGATGCAGAGCTGTGGGAGGATCTCATCTCTTATTCTATCGACAAACCACGTATGACACCACGTCTCCTACTGACTCACAATTAACCTCTGTCCTATTGTCAGTAACTGTCACTGCATGTCTTCTCTCTTTGTTGTTGATTCTAGCTTTCATCACGGGGCTCCTCAACAACATCGGTACTCATGTTGATCCCATTCTGCTCATCCATCGCATAAAGGAAGGCATGGAGATCCCAAACCTCAGGGATTCACTCGTGAAAATCCTCCATGACTACAATCTGCAGGTTAGAAGAGCTTCTGCCTTTTCCCTCTCTGAAACCAAAAACTCAAGCAGGTTTGAGAGGAATGTTATCTTTAGTAAATCAACAAAATTACAGAATTCATCAGAGCGAATCGTTAGATTTTGAACATTTTGAAAGTCCTCAAATCAATCATCTCTTATGTGTTATTCACAGGAAAACAGAAGCTCAAAATTGTGATAGTTCATAAAGATCATTTTATTCATATTTCATCTAAAAAAAAAATACCGAAAAACAAACCATTGGGAGTAGCTGCATTTTGTAAAAACCAAAAAACTCTGCACCTTTCTGCGCAACCATGAAGCCATAATAGACTCAGCTGTGATCAACAGTCGTGACAAAAATTTAAGAACTTTCCGGCTGAACTGCAGGTTGTGTTTTACAGAGCAGAGAGAAGGCAAGTCGGAAAATATATAGAGTTTGTAGAAGCACTATTTGTAGCATCTGCTGACAAAATGTTGTACGTCTTGATTCCAGGTCCATGCAGTTTTTGTGAAGTAAATAATCAAGAAAATGCGAAGTTTTACCTTTTTTTTTTTTTACAATTTTTGTGTCTTTATAAATGTGTCATAAAGCACAGGAGATATTGTTGAGTTCTCATGGAGGTGCAGGACCTTATGTTGCTGTGAGAAGTGAGCATATAGTGGGAAACAATGTGACATAGGGTTAATGTCCTTAAAAGGCTGAAATAATTTACATTTATACAGTGGCTCTTGCCATGCTTACAGTTTATTTTTAAGAGCTGTAAAACCTGTTCTTCTATTAGCATACCTGGCACATCGATCTAATGAAAGAAGAAATATGTGAAGTGGTTCAAAGCTTGTGAGGTGTAATCAGTGTTAACACCTTATATGTCAGTTTACAAGCAGACTGCCAACTGTCTACCATCTGAATGTTTTCTTATTAACTGGATTTTGTTCTCTCGTTTCTAAGATTCTGTTGAGGGAAGGATGCAAGAAGATCCTGGTGGCCGACTCCTTGTCCCTCCTCCAGAAGATGCATCGAACTCAGATGAGAGGAGTCAGAGTCGATGGTGGGTTTAGTGATTTTGCTGTCAGTGTAGAAGCACTGGAGGTGATCTATATCAAACTAAACTCCCGAAAATGTTTCTGCTTTTCTTTTCAGAGGAGAACATTTGTGAGTCGTGTCACGCTACAATATTACCCTCAGGTAGGTCATTTATGTCAGTGGATGCAACAGTTTTAAAGCTACTTGTTGTGAACGTTTCCTGTCACACCCACGTTTCAGATATGGCCAAACCCTTCAGTGTGGTGGTGTTTCACTGCAGACACATGTTTCACAAGGAGTGTTTGCCATCTTCAGGAACAGTAAGTGACGTCTGAAAACTTCAAACATATCTTCAAGTAGAAGGTACGGCAGTGAAATGCATCGGCCCCAGCTCTTTTTCAGCTCTCAGAAGTATATATAAATAAAAATATAAACACATAATGGATAAATCTTGGTTATTCTATAGCTGGGGTGTCAAACATGCAGCTCGCGGTCCAAAACCGGCCCGCCAGATGATTTTGTGAAGTTTAAAAATTACAGACGACATTACTGCAGATTATAAATTTGTGAAACTATAAATTTAAAATAATTTCTCGAACATGACAAGTTGTTTTTATCATAAAGTACTACATTACTCATTGTTCTTTTGTCATTTTTGTGATACTTTGTCTTGTTTTTGTCCGACTTTTGTCATTTCGTTTCTGTTGTTTTGTGTTTCCTTTCCCGTCTCAGATTCCTGGGCTGCAGTTTTGTGACATCTGCAGTGCAAAGAGACGAGGACCTGGAAGTGGAATCCTTGAGATGAAAAAGTGAACAGGATTCGTGCACTCTCACTGTTACTATTGATGCTTTATGTCTCATTTTCTCCCAGCTTCTCTGGTGCAATGATCAAAAAACATCACTTTCCTCCAGTCGCTGATCTGTACACTGGCAAAAAAAGCTAAATATTTCCATTGGACTGTCTCTGTATACTTTAATCTAACAACTGTAAAGTGCTGTGCTTGCTCTGCTCTTCAGTAATGTAAATTGGTGATGAAATGTCTGAAAAATAAAAGTGTGTAAAAACTCCTTGGTTTGTGTCTCATAAATGACATGTTTAACTAAGAATGCATCAGTTAAAATGGACACAAAGAATTTAGTCAAAAGTTAAAGACAGTCTAGTGGCCAACGTCTTTCACATGAAATGCAGAGGCCAGCCAATATTTGAATCATTAAGATGCCGAGAAAGCTTTGAGAAATGCACATTATCATATATTTTGTTATCATCAAAGACTTCATTTAATAATTGCAAAAAAAGAAACCCTGATGTTTTGTGCTTTACTGCAGTGTCTGTAGTTGAGAAAAAAACTCCCAAAGCTCAAAAAACATGTTTAACGTTTGGCACTGGAGGGTAACACTTCTGTTTTTTGTTTGGGTGTTTGTTTTTACTTAAATAGGATTTTAAATGCAGGGCTTTCACTTGTAACAGAGCATTTTTATACTGTAGTATCTCCAAACCCTTTACTGAAGTTTTTACTTCAGTAAGGGTTTGATATTTGGTTCCTATAAAGTGCTAAAAATGCTGTAAAGATGCAACATTAAAACACACCTGTGCAAATGTTTTAAGACTCCAACATATGAATGCAACAGATGTGTCATAAAAGAGAATGATTTTATTTATTGCCCTATTTAACACCAGAGTGGACATCTGGCTGACACGAAGACCTCCACATGTGATGATTGTTAATGAATCTGGTTATTGCACTTCACAGGCATCCTTTTTTAAGTGAATTTTGTGAGTTGAGCTCATTTCAGTCAGTCTGACTTCTTGGTTCCATAAAGCAGTAAATTCAGTATAATCCAAGAATAGTTATTATGTAAACCGAAACTAGGAAACAAACCTGATCCAGGCTAAGTGTGAGACTACTCCTGAGTTGTTGGTTAACCAGAGTGTCCTGTCACACATTTCCAGAGGAGTTATCTCCACAGTTTGAACCTGTGTAACTCTGGTCTGATTGCATCAACTTAAGCAAACCTGTAAGGAACTACAACAGCCCTAAATGATTTGTTTGGTTCCTTCAAGTCAGATGTTGGACTTTAATCCTCTGAACCCCAAAACCTGCTGACAAGTTTTAAGGAGTGCTATCTTTAAAAAAAAAGAAAAAAAAAAACATTAATCAGAGCCGGAAACTGTCAAAACAGAGAGAACAAGAGAGCGTAGGGTTCCCCCAAGGCTGTTCATTCAGCAGGCAGCTGATGTATTGTTCACTTGTTGTCATGGTTATAGTGATGCCGTGCCGCTATCTCAATAATCATAATCATAATGATGAGCCTATCAGGCCTGGTTCCCGTCAGGAAAATTAACCAAATGTAAGATTAAAATTTTCACAGAGGTGCGGGACAATATTATTGCAGTGAAAAATGAGCCCACATGGAATAAAAATGTGAGAGGAGCAAAGAAACACCAGCTTTAGGTTTAGAAAATTAGTAATGTGCACTTTATGGAACAGTTTAGAATTTCACAGTCACGTTTAATTTAGATTTGTGTGTAATTCTGTATGAAAATAGTGTCTTACATGATTCATTATAAAGGATACAGCTGTTTTTGTTGTCATTTTGCCTGCAAGTTATTAACTTTTAACATTAAGCTGCCGAGAGAGTTCCTATAATGTCAATTAGTGCGTTTTGTGTATCACAAAAAAGGAAATAAAAATTTAAATATGTCTGTATATATACATTTATGTAAAATTAAAAAAAAAAAATCTACAACCCTGCTCTTCAGTGCGCCTGCGTCACATCCGCAGCTTCCCTCCGGAAGTACAGTTAATTTTTATTCACAGGGAAAAAAACAGCTGCTGTTGGAAAAGAAAACATCAAAGTGAGTTTACTTGCGGGGCGTCGTGTCTTTACCTGTTCTCTGACATTAGTACGGTGCATTCCGCTGTGTTTAACCTCTGCTCCGTCTGTCCGGTTGCTGTTTAGCTTCACTTCGCTTCGCTCATTTGTTGCGAGTTGCAGCTGCTGCTAACGTTAGCTCCCATCACTGAGCACTCCAGCTAGCAGGCTAGCCACTCTCTGCTAGCTAACTGACCATTTCTGACTGACTGCTCAACTCCTGCCGACAACAGTCCCTGTCAGACTGTCTGTAAGGCCGTTAGTGTAGGATACGGGAGTAAATGTAGCTCGTACGTTGTGTCACTTGTTAGCCAGCTAGTTTAACTGCGATTTCTCAGTGTTTATGTCCAACGTTAGCCAGCCTTGTTGCTTGCAGGGAAAAAAACAGGTAACAGTTAATGCACTTGGGGAGTGATTATAGCTTCTGTTAGTATAATCCAACTTATAATTTTTTTTGAGTATATCAATACACGTCTGTGATGTTTGTGGTGGTGTTTGAAGACAGGCTTTCTGTTTAGCAGGACTTCCCATTTTATTACTCCACCAACAAGAGAAACTACAAGATGCTTGGCAAAAATGTGAATCTTAACCGGTTGTGTTCAATAGCAAGGCTGGACTGTATCAGAACAACTCAGGTGTGAGATTATCTTTATTTACCATATGAAAACATGCAGGAATTTTCACCAGGTGGCTTTAATAGCTCTACTCAATCATTCAACAAAGGTGGGGCTGATTTATAGGGAACTACATCTGCTTGGAAAATAAAAAAAGACTGTAAAGAAAGCTGATATAAGATTTTTATAACCTTTCTCGTTTGTGGTAGCACTGGAAAAAGCATCCATAATAGTTTCTCTCTTCTGATGGCATCCAGATCTGGCTTTGTGATGTGTATTTAAATGGTCAGACAATTAAATTGAGTTGCCACATGTAGTATAAGACACTGTTTTGGTCAGTGTCATTCTTCCTATAGCCGAGACATTTCCAGTCAACTGATATTGTGTCCTTTTTTTGCAACCAAATCTACCTTTTCAGTGCGTCTCTCCTGGTTCTCGCTTATTTCTCTGCACACGTGGAGCCTGCATGTCAACAAACTCTGCATCATGTGACAAACAGATTTCTTGTAGATAGAAAATGAAAACCATGACGGTTTTCTTTTTGGATCAAGCAGCAAAAATACATATATATTCCTCATACATACAAACGATATCTTGTGCAGCTCAGTAAAATAGTAACCGTAAGATTAGGTTTCATGTGTTGTATTTTCTTGTCCTCATCGTGTTTTTATGTCGTGTTTTCACAGAATGCCGGCCCCAAAGAGAGGATCAGCTCCTCATGATCCTCAGCCCAAGATAAGGAAGTTGGATGACGATGGAGAAGCGCTGCCATCCAAAACTGCACCAGCTACCAATAATCAGTCCCCCAAAACAGGAAATATGCGAGAAAAGACAGCAGCCCCACGGACTAAGAAAAAACTATCGGTAGAAGGGGTACATAAACCGGCCAAGTCATCCAGTTCTCCTCCAAAAGATTCCAGCAAAACCATTTCTGACCCTCCTGTCAAAAAAGCCAAGCTCCTAAAAGCCACAAGTGCCTCCTGTGGAGAAGCTCCCTCACAGAGAGCGAACTCCAAAGCTTCCCTGAAGCGAACAGCCTCCACAGAGTCTGATGACGAGTTAAGTAGTGACGGCAGTAAGGTTGACTTCTTCAGAGAGAGGGATGATGAAGACAAGGCGCGCTGTGTGAGAAAATATTCTAATCGAGTCAAAGCCAAACGTAAAGCTGAGGAGTCGACTTCTGACCCACAGGAGAGTTTACTAGCTGCACCTGTGGACCCCGTACAGATGGACCACAATTACGGTCGATTCTCAGATTCAGCATCTGTTCAAAGCGTGGATGATGCTACTCGGACTGAGCAAAAAGAATCTGCGGCATCTGTCATTGAACAAGAGAGACGAGAAATTTCAGACATCGCACCACAAGAGGTGTCACAGGAAACCTCAGCGTCTTTAACAGGGAGCACTAATGTTAGCATCAAATGTGAGTCTGCAGCTGAAGAAAGTAAACGTGAGGAATTACAAAAGTTAGACAGCCAAAAGCTCAAAGACAACGAAACACCAGCGTCATCTAGACAAACGTTAGACTTTGTCACTGCAGCAGCTCCAGAACTCTCTGCCACATCTGAGGAAAATGAAAAGAAGGATAAAGCAGAGTCCATTAAAACCCAAAAGGATGTAGATAACGAAGCACAAGTAGAAACACTTTGTTCTGTTGCTGGAGAGGTGAGTCCAAGCTGTGAAGGTGAAGAACAGGCAGATGGAAAAACAGACTCGGCATGCAGATCAGAAAATCAGACAGACCTGAGCACTCACAGTAAAAAAAATGAGTCTACAGAGTTTGTGTCTGAAGATGATAAGCAGAATACAAGAGTCTGTGCCACCCATAGTGATGTTATACTGCATGAAGCGCCGTCAGAGGAAACAAACTCAGCACCAGAACAGTTCCTGGTAGAAGGTAGTAATCCAGAAAGTCAGACTTGTGAAAATCTAACAGATTCTGTTGGCAGTTCAGAGACTCAAACAGACCTCAGTGTCAAAATTCAAGTGACTTTCAAAGAGGAATCCAGATCTGTACACAAGCAGGACCAGGTTCCAGATACAGTCACCAGCTCGTGTGATAATGCCAACAAAACCGTTAGAAAGCCAGAAGAAAAGCTTGAGGAAAGTGACAGAAAAAGAGTTTGTCCCGGAGCCTTGGTCGAGTTACAACTGAGCTCTGGCTCTCTGATGACCGACAGGTGTACAGAAACACTCACACCCGATTGTGAGGCTGTTCATGAGCAAAATCAAGGCGAGGTCCTTTCTGCATGTGTCGCACTTCCAGAGGGTCAAGTAGCACCGATAGTGGAAATACACAATCAGGAGAACCACAAACTTTATACCAACACGGCAGAAATAACTGCCGAATCTGAAAATGATTCAAGCACAGAAAAAGAAAAGGACAGCGAGTGTGCCAACATGGACATACAGGCTTCAGTGACATCTGAGGAGATTTCAGATCCAACTGTTACAGTGGAAAGACAACACCAGAAAGGAGAGGATGTTAGCAAACCTGCCACAAACACATCTACTAACTTTCACGAGGATCACGTGGATGAACGTTGTGAAATGGTGGAAAACACTGTGAACTTGGAATGTGGTGGTGGAGCTGAGAGTCAAAACACAATAGAAACACGGACTACAGCGACACCAGACATTTCTAATCCAGGACCTACTTCAGAAGAGCAAAAGCAGGACAACCAGGAAGTCAGTGAACCTACCACACTAGTCATATCTACAGAGATGCATGATCATGTGACAGCTGATACATCTGAAAACATGGAAGCCTTTAAGTTTGTTAGTAGACCCGAGAGCAAAATGGAAATGCACACTGCAACAGCTTTGGAATTTTCTCATCCAACAGCTAACGTGAGAGAAGAAATCAGTGAACTCACCATGGAGGTACCTGCTCAGGAAGTTCAGGAGAGCAGTGAAGATGCTGAACGTGCTGCTGCTGCTGCTGCTGCTGCTGCTGCTGCTGCTGCGGAGAAACAAATAGACGTTAATGTGCAGACTCCAGCCACGTCAGAGGACGTCTGTAGCAGTGCACCAGTTCTGGAAACACATGGACAGACGAGTCAGGTGGTCAGTGAACCTACCACACTAGTCATATCTACTGAGATTCATGATCATGTGACAGCTGATACATCTGAAAACATGGAAGCCTTTAAGTTTGTTAGTAGACCCGAGAGCAAAATGGAAATGCACACTGCGACAGCTTTGGAATTTTCTCATCCAACAGCTAAAGTGAGAGAAGAAATCAGTGAACTCACCATGGAGGTACCTGCTCAGGAAGTTCAGGAGAGCAGTGAAGATGCTGCTGCGGAGAAACAAATAGACGTTAATGTGCAGACTCCAGCCACATCAGAGGATGTCTGTAGCAGTGCACCGGTTCTGGAAACACATGGACAGACGAGTCAGGTGGTCAGTGAACCTACCACAGGTGTATCGAGGGAATTTTATGAGGATCATGAGGTTGAAAAGTTCAAGACTGTTGAAAGTGACAACAAGGTGAACTTGGAATCTGTGACTGTTGAAGTGGAGAAGCAGAGAGCATCGACGGTGGAGGTTTCCCCTTCTGTGGAGATGCTAAAAAAGCAAACAGAAGTGATGATAGCTCCACCATCAGCACCTGCCGTGGAAATACAAAATACTGACGGCATATCTAAAGAGGTTGGCAAAGACCTAATGATTGAAAGCTGTCAAAATGTGAAGAATGAGGACAAGATGCATGTCGAATGTGCTACTGTACAAGAAAATCAAATCAAAATGGAACTGCAGGTTACATCAACGTCAGAGATTTCTACAGCGGCGCCTTCAGTGGAAATCAAAAGTGAGAAAAGCCAAAATGAAGTGGATATGGAGGCAGCATCGACATCAGCGGAGGTTCCTAGTGTGGTATCTGCAGTGGAAATGCAAAACCAGGAGGAACAGGATGTCAGAAAACATGCTACAGACACACATACACAATCTGTAACTGTAGCAGAGAGTCTAAAGACAATAGAGACGTCTATCCAGAACAGTCAAGAAGTCATCTCTGACATATCAGATGAAGGACTAAGGATTCCCACAACCGACTGTAAAGAAATTAACAATGTTGTGTTCACAGAATGTGTCAGTGAAGCTGAGAGTCCTGCGAAAATGGAAACACAGACAGAGGAGATAACAAAGCCAGCAACTACAATAGAAGCAGAAAACCGGGAGGGAGGTCAGGAGGTCAGAGAAGTCAGCGCAGACCCTGAAGTACAAAAAGATTTCATCAATGCTGAGGGTGAAGATGACAAGGTTCGCGCTGGATGTGCAAGCGCTGCAGAGAATCAATCAGACATGGACGTGCAGACAACAGTGACACCAGGGGAGATTTCTGATCTGAAGTCTGGAGGGGAAATACAAAACCGGAGAAGCCAGGAGGTCAGCAAAGTCAATAATGTTGGAAGAGATTTAATTGGCTCAAGTTGTGAGAGTGTGCAAAATGAAGACGGGGCTGCTTCTGAATGCGTTAACGTTTCTGAGATTCAAAGTAATGTGGAAACTACTGCAGCGCCGGAGGAGAGCTCTAATCCAGCAGCTGTAGCAGAACGGCAAAACCACGTAACAGGAGAAATCAGCAAACACACCGTGGTCCCAGCAAATGAAATTCAGAAATGTTCGCCAAATGCTGATTTGGAGAATGAAGCCAGTGACAGACGGACGGAGCCTGATGCTGAGGATGAACAAGTGCATATGGATGCAATAAGTGGATCAATAGAAAGGGCAGATTCTGCATTAGAAGAGGAGACGGCGAGGCAAGTGATTAATGAGGTCAAGGCTGACAAATCCGTCAGGAATATTGAAGAAGGAGCTGAAAGCAATGAAGTAATCGTTTTTGTTTGCGGCCAACCAGACGACAGTGATATTGTAATTCAGACAGCAGAAGAGCAGATTAAGACGGTTAATCAGTCAGTGGCTGAGCTTCATGAAAACCAGATAGTGTATGAGCCCATTAGTAGTCCAGAGAGTAACGATGGAAGAGAGATTTGTGCCGCAGCAGCAGCAGAGAGGCATGATGGCATTTCTATACTGGACATACAGAACTCGGAGTCCCAGCAGGTAGAAGAGAATGCATCAAACTTTTCTCAAAATGCAGATGATGGAGCAAGTGTCGACCCACAGCTGGACAACGAGGGAGAAATTTGTGTCACAGGCAGCCAAGAAGTAGTCGAAATGGAAGTAGAAACTGCGAGCGTGCCAGAGAGTTCTGTTCCTGCACAGTTGGAGCAGAATAACGCGGCTGTGGATGTGAAACAAGTCGCAGTGATCAGCTCCAGCGATGACGTCAGCGCGCCAGATGGTCGGTCAGAAGATGTCGCCGAAAAAAGTGAGAGGAACGGCTTTCCAGAGTGCGTCAGTGCCACGGAGTTTTCTGAACAGGTGCAGGAGGGTGCCGGAGTTCAGGAGGTTGCAGATGTCAGGGTGACGACGACTACAGCCGCTGCTGAAGCCGAGATGCCAGATAGTGCATCTGAAGAGTATGTGATCTTAGAGCCGGTCCCAGAGAGCGAAATTCACTTTGATATCGTCACTCAAGCTGCAGCCGAGTCGGGTCTGTCGGCCTCGCTGTCAGAGGAGGTCAGTCCAGACAGTGCGCTGGTGGGTGAAGTGGAATATCAGAAGATTTTAATTGGTTCCCAAGAAATTGTATCTGGGGAGGCAGAAGTGCAGCCATGTGAAACAAGTGATGGGGTCACAGATGCTGCAGTGACCAGTTCAGGTGAGGTATCACAGCTGGAGACGGGCTCAAACGTTTCACCTTTAGAGGGAGAGTTTCAGAATATTGAAAATTCTAATCAGCAAACATCATCTGGCATTATGGATGTTAATACCTCAGAGGTGGAGGTGACTAACTCTCATGTTCAAGACACAAATGAAGCCAGTGATGAAGTGGTGATGGAGAATGCTGAGAGTCCTTTTCACCTACAAGAAGTGCAGATTCTGGAGGACATAGAGATCGGCCGTGAGATTGTAGTGGCAGAGGAGGAGAATGAGGAAGACGGTGACATTACAATCATAGAGAAACCACAGCAAACACCTGAGGCAGGCCCTCCGCAGAAGTCCGAGGAAAAGGTGAATAAGAAAATGAAAGATGGCAGTAGTGGGGCCAGCGTGAAACAGAACAGCACAGGTGAAAAGACTGAAGAGGAAAAAAAGGGACAGGAGGTGGAAAAACCCAAGAAACAAGAAATGAATACGCAGGCGAGAACCAAAGCTCGTCTAGCAGCTCTGGCTGAGCAGAAGGCTGCAGCGTCTAAGAGAACAGCAAACAGGCAGCAGCTGAACCTCTTAGCCCTGTGTCAGGAAATCGCAGAGGACATTGCCACAGACAGCATGCTGCTGAAGAGGATAGAGGAAGAGAAACAAGCAGCAGCAGCGGCGGCGGCAGCAGCCAAGAGTGAAGCCAGCAAGAAAGAGCGTCCACCTGTTAGCACGCAGGACGAAGACACGGTCAACGTCGCAACTCCTGCTGGACCGGAAGGAAGCTCTGCCTCAGTGACCCACACTGAGGAGGCACCTGCTGCTGCAGCTCAGCCCTCGACGGCCGAATCAGCCGAAGCCAAACCTGCTGCTGAGGCTCAAAAGAGACGTTTCTTCATCACGCAGGTTACAGTGCCCCTGAAAGCCCACGAGAAGAAGAAGCTGACTCGATACCAAAGGCTGCGACAGGTTGAGCTGCAGAGAGAGAAAATGTCTTGGGCGCGTGTAAAGAAACTAAAGTCTGACCAAGCAAATCAGATGTTCTCAGACATGGATTGGCAATCACCCTTGTCTGCCGCCTCTTTGTTTCCAGTCAGTCCTGCTACCACGGCCAGTCCATCAAAAACACCCCCGCCAAGTCCTGCCACCAGCAGCAAACCTGCTGCACCCAAGGCGGATGTTCCCAAGGCTGAGCCGGAAACTTCCAAAACTGAACCTGTTAAAACTGAAGCTACTGAAGCTGAACCCACCAAAACTCCAACTGCCAAAACCGAAGCCTCTAAAACTGAACCTCCTAGTACTGAGAACCGTCGATCAACAAGGCAAAGCAAGGCTCAGGCTTCTAAAGCAGCAGCTGCTCCTGGACCTGCTCCTAAAGTGACCCGATCAGCAGCCAAGAGGACCCTCCCTGCAGTCCCTCCTCCTATGCCCAACGGGCTTAATGCTCAGAAACAGAAGAGTGAGGTTGAGTACAAACCGTACAGACCCAGACCCAAGTACTCCTTTGATGATTTTGAACTAGACGATGATCCGTTACCAGTTGCTCCGACCAAACCCAATCCACAAGCAGCACCCAAACAACCGCCTCGACCCGGCCTTCAGCCCAACCCAGCAGCTCAGACTAAGCTATCAAAACCCGCAGTTTCATCGCAGCCCTCCATCCAGGCCAAACTCAAAGCTCAGACCACGCCTGCTGCACAGATCCCTGCTGCAGCTCCGTTAAAACCAGCAGCCCTCCAGTCAAAAGCCCCGACTACAGCCACAGCTTCATCGAAACCTGCCTCCTCAGCACAGTCGAAGCCTCCTGCCTCTGCTGCACCACAGTCTAAAGCTGCCTCAGCTGCAGGTCAGCCCAAACCTGCTGCTTCTGCCGCCTCTCCACAGTTAAAGACAGCTGGTGCAAGTGTTGCACAGTTGAAACAGTCGACTCCAGCAGCAGCAGCTCAGCCTTCTGTTTCTACCACTTCAGACACCAAACCTGCTGCTCTTAAGGCTGATGCTGCTCCAGTGCCTCAGAAACCCACAAACGTCCCATCAGGGGAAGAAGGCAAATGCAAGGTAAGTCAGAAATAAATAGTTTCATAATGTGTGCCACAGATAATTTTGTGGAGTTCACTTTAGATGTTGTTTATCACCTCTGTCTTTTATACAGACTGCAGCTGATCCACTTTCATCAGCCTCTTCTGTTCCCCCTGAGGAAAACTCCAAAGTGTCTGATGACACGCAGCAGGGTGAAGAAAAGCCTCCAGGTTTGTGTTTTTTGTAATGTGTTGTTGTTGCATTGCTCAGTGAAAGACTGAGTTAGATTTCAGGAAATTGTCCAGTAAGCATTTATTCTTATTTGCGCTGGAATCACTGACCTGTGTTTATTTTTCAATATTAAGTCTTGTACCTCTATGGAAACAACACAACTTTAAATAGAAGTAGAGAAAGCCCAAAAATGTATTTTGTGCAGCATAAAAAAGTTACAATCATAAAAGGAGAAAAAGAGTTGAATTTCTTTAAATATTAACTTTACAAAAATTGAAAAAATAAGCAACTTAGATGTACAAAGTGACCACAGGTGTCACTAATACTGAAGAAAAAGTCATTCTGCATACTACATATATTTTACTGCTTACATTTTTATCTGCTTTATGTAAACACAGCCTGCAGTTCAACTGAAAAGTCACCGAATTTTTCTCACATGACTGTTAGTGGCAGCTCAGTTAGTAATGGTTCAACGGTTGCACTGAAGAGCACAATTTTTTTTGCTTTTTTACAAAATCTTGTGAGAGTGTTTTTTTTTTTCATTTTTGACAAATTTTTAAATGACGTAGAATGAAGTGATTTTGGTGAAACGAGGCTGTTTTAACTGTGTTTTTTTTTTTTCTAGAATAATGGGTGTAATTTTGGCATTTTTAAGCCTGTCCTCGCCTTGTGAACCCATTGGTGGGCTTGGGCTACAGAGGATTAATTGGAAACAGAAGTTTTAATTTGATGACTTCAGTAAATTACCAACACATTTTAGGTTATTTTCTCCTTTTTTTGTCAACTACCTTCCTACAAAATAGTGCTTCTGGTGTAAAAGTCTTCTTTTCTTCCAGTCACTGCTGTTGATCCTTCTCCGGAGAACGAGGCAAAAGTAGTCGAAACAGCACTGAAGACTTTGGAAAAGCCTTGTCAAGAGTAAGAAGCTTGTCTTTAGCCGTCTGACGTGTTTTTCCTTTTAGCGATTGGAACCTGTAGTAATCTGACGTTTGTTTTTATCACAGCGAAGCAGCGAAGCCTCAGGATGGCGGCACTCCTCTCTCTGATGCTTGTCTGCAAAAAGAAGTCAAGAAGCTAAAGGAGGCCGACAAAGACGGCACCCAAACTATTATTGTGAGTGAATTAGTTGATCTCCACCTCAGTTATTTTAACCCTCCTGTTGTCTTCATTTACAGGCACCAAAAAATATTGTTTCCTTGTCTGAAAAAAAATCCAAAAATTCAGCAAAAAATATCCCCAAATTTCTGAAAATTTGCAAAACCTTCAGGAAGAAAATGCCAATAATTCCTCAAAAGTTTTCCCCCAAATTGGCAAGAAAATTCTTATATTTTCAAAAAATGAGTAAAAATCTTCCAAAAAATATCTAAAGTGATTACATATATATCAGTAAAACTTCTAATACTTTCTTTAAGAACATTTACAAAAAATCAACCAAAATCCAGCAAATTTTTTTGTGAATGTTCTTAAGAAATATTTTTAACATTTTTTTCCCAAAAAAGTGTTCAAAGATTTCCCACAAATGTTGAAAATGTGGACATCAGAAGTTTCACTTTGAAAATATATTTTATTTCCCACATTTTCATACTTTAAACCGGGTCAATTTTGACCTGCAGGATGACACGAGGGTTAAATGTCATGTTGTTAGATTTGAATTTCAGTCTGATCCAGTAAACATTTGGCCATCAGAAGCTAAATACACTCTGAAAGGTGCAGTTTTGTTTTATTATGCTGGATGTGGAGGTCCTGGGCTGGTGTGGTTACACGTGGTCTGCGGTTGTGAGGCTGGTTGGATGTACTGGCAAATTCTCTGAAACACCTTTGCAGACGGCTTATGGTAGAGAAATGAACATTCAATACACGAGCAACAGCTCTGGTTGACATTCCTGCTGTCAGCATGTCAATTGCACGCTCCCTCAAATCTTGCCACACATGTAGCGTTGTGCTGTGTGATAAAACTGCACATTTCAGAGTGTCCTTTTATTGTGGGCAGTCTAAGGCACACCTGTGCACTAATCATGGTGTCTAATCAGCATCTTGATATGACACACCTGTGAGGTGGGATGGATTATCTCAGCAAAGGAGAAGTGCTCACTATCACAGATTTATGAACAATATTTGAGAGAAATGGTGATATTGTGTATGTGGCAAAAGTTTTAGATCTTTGAGTTCATCTCATAAAAAATGGGAGCAAAAACAAAAGTGTTGCATTCATATTTTTGTTGTGTAGTTTGTCTGAAGAACATATCAGGATGTAAGAAGTGAACTGTTGTCTCTTCGTCTCACAGGATGCAGGACAGAAGCATTTCGGAGCAGTGGCCTGCAGCGTGTGTGGGATGCTCTACTCTGCTGCCAACCCCGAGGACGAATCTCAGCATTTACTCTTTCACAACCAGTTCATCAGCGCTGTCAAATATGTGGTGAGAAGAAGCTGCATGCTTATTGTTTGTCTGCTCTCTTTGTTTCTCTGCTCATCAAGGCAATAAACACCGACACCTTCGTGCACGGTGCTTCTCTAAAGCGTACACTGGAGGTGCGTTCACACCGAGCATGTGCTGGTAATTTATTTCAACAGCCGAGCGCTTCGGTGGTGTTAAGAATGAGCTTAAATTGCATACCAATTAAGCCACTAAAGGCACCTGAACATGTGGGTCTTGGCCGTCATCTGAGCAGACTGCACTGTGGGAAGCGAGATGGTTTCCTGAAACAATAACAGGAATAAAATGTGGCTCAGAGGCTGCAGGTATTAGGTGAGATTCCTCCTGAAAATTCCCTGTTGAGCACATTTCCTTACAAATTGGTTCTGACTTTCTATCACCAATAAAGTAGGTCAGCGGAATAAAATTAGTTAAGTGTGATCACAGCCTGAGCATATAAAACATCACTCTGTGACTTTTGTCATTAACCCTCTGAACCTCAAGCAGATTCTGGATGTTTTTAACTCAATGTTGGCTCGTTTTTTTCCTGCAATATTAAATCCTACACCTCTATGGAAACAACACAACCACAACTAGAAGTAGAAACAACTCAAAGATGTCTGCTGTGCAACATAAGGCCATAAATTAAATAACAAACAGAAGAGGATTTTTTTTACAATGAAAACGAAAGTGCCTACAGGTGTTACCATAACTGGAAAAAGACTCTAGATAATTTATATTTTTAATTTGTTTGCGTACTTTGCGTACTTCCTGTCTGCTAGAGTTCAGCCTAAAAAATCCCTGAATTTTTGCTCATAGCTGAGTCACAAGTGACTTCTAGGTTGCACCACGAATCACAGATTTTTTTTGTCCTTCGTGGAGTCTAATACAAACGGTTTATTTTTGCCCAATTTTTAATGCGACACGTAGAATGAAGTGATTTAATGAAACATCCCAGCTTCAAGCTTTTAAGATTTGGTGAGATTTCTTCAAAAACATGAGACAAACTACAACAAAAACAAAACAAGACAAAACATTACAAAAATGATTCACAAAATGACAAACAATGAGCAATCTAGTATTTTACTTTATGATCAAAACAATTTGTCATGGTCTAGAAAATATTTAAAATTTGCAATTAATGTCTTCTCTGTAATTTTTACATTTTTCAAAGTCGGTCTAAACTGGACCCTGTGGCGGGCTGCTTTTGGGCTGCGGACCACATGTTTGACACCCCTGGTATAAAGCAAATGAATAACATGAATTCCTCATTAGGACAATAAAAGCTTGTTTCTGTTTCTCTTTTGTAAATAAACACTTCTTACCTTCTTAATCAGGGATGGAAAAAAGAGAGGATTCTGGGAGAGTATCCTGATGGGAAGATCATTCTAGTGCTGCCAGATGATCCCAAATATGCCTTGAAGAAGGTATGTTCACAGAGAACAAGCGTTTCAGAAGTTGGATATCACAGTATTTGAAGCTGCCATCAGCGTGTTGTTTCTTGACTGTGCGATCGCTGCTCCTCAGGTGGAGGAGATCAGGGAGATGGTGGACAACGACCTGGGCTTCCAGCAGGTGGAGACCAAGTGTCCCTCTCAGACCAAAACCTTCCTGTTCATCTCGAATGACAAGAAAGTGGCCGGGTGTCTCATAGCAGAGCACATACAAGAGGTAGGAGGCTGCAGATGTGTGTTAGCCCTCCTGTTGTCCTCATTTATGGACACCAAAAAATATTGTTTCTTTGTCTGAAAAAAGTCCAAAAAATCAGCAAAAAAAATTCCCCAAATTTCTGAAAATTTGCAAAACCTTCAAGAAGAAAATTCCAATGATTCCTGAAAAGTTTGATTTAAAAATAATCCCCTAAATTTGGCAAGAAAATTCTTGTAAATATTTTCAAAAAATGAGTAAAAATCTTCCAAAAAAATCATAAAAATATCTAAAGTGTTTACATATGTATCAGTAAAACTTCTGTTTTCTTCAAGAACATTCACAAAAAATAAAAATAAAAATCCAGCGAATTTTGCTGGATTTTGGTTGATTTTTATGTGAATCTTCTTAAAAGAAACATATTTAAAATTTCTCTTTTTTTCCACCAAAAAATGTTCAAAGATTTCACAAAAATGTTGAAAATGTGGACATCAGAAGTTCCACTGTGAAAATCTATTTTTTTTCCACATCTTCAAACTTTGAAACAGGTCAATTTGGCCCCGCAGGACGACACGGGGGTTAATGATGTAAAATTACACCTATAAGCAGTAGACTGGGCTGCATGCTGATTGTGGGTTCTCACAGGGCTACAGGGTGATAGAGGAGCCGGCACCGGAGGGCTCAGAGGGGGAGAAGGTGATGTTCGAGCGTCAGAGAGCTTGGTGCTGCTCCACAACACCAGAACCGGCCATCTGCGGCATCAGTCGAATCTGGGTGGTCAGCATGATGCGACGCCTGGGCATCGCCTCGCGTATGATCGAGTGCCTCAGGTCAGCGCGTCTACAAACCGCTACGATCTTACTACACCCGCTGAAAACGAGTTCATTAACGTGTCTGTTTCTCCGCAGGAATAACTTCATCTACGGTTCGTACCTGAGCAAAGACGAGATCGCTTTCTCGGACCCCACTCCTGACGGAAAACTCTTCGCCACGCATTATTTTGGCACTTCTCAGTTTTTGGTTTATAACTTTGTGAGTGGAACACGCTCGTCCCAACCCAAAACGGTATGACGGCCTTCAGGAAAACTTAACGACGGATTCATCCGACCAGTGGGAGCCGCCCTCACCAAACACTGAATCTTCATGTGTAAAAAAAAAAAAAATAATACAACAAAAACTGTAAATTACTCCTTGGAGAAGTTACACATTGGTTTAAATCTCAGGATGAAAACAACAAGGTGTTGTTGAAAAATGTTATAAATTCACCCTTTAATCCCTCCCTGCATAGTATTTTGAAAAGTAAAAAAATAGACTATTTTCTTTATACATTTTTAAGTAAACAATTGGTTTTATTAGGCGTATAGCGTTTACATGCATGACCTGACAGCAATAGAAACAGCATTTCAATGTTTTGACTTTTAATTCCCTGAGAAGCGTAACATCAATTCTCATTCATCTCTTTACTGTTGACGGCGACGCTGCCTTCGTCTCTGGTTGTGTTCGATGCTGAAAGGACACAACTGCACAATTTCTACCGAGGGGTTCACTTTTTTTTCCCCCCACATTTGGTCCCATCGATCAGTGTCATGTTTTTGTTGTAATATTTCAGATTAACCACGGGAAACAGGACTCATCTGGAGAGGGTTAGAAGTGTAGCTTGGGCATTAATCGTGTGCTCTAATTTTCTTAGATCACTCCGCCTGAAATGTTTTTTCCGAGCCGAGCCATATATACTGTACACCGTTTAGCAGGGCATTGTAGCCTATACTGTATGAGTGGTGTCTTACAATTTCACCGAGGCTGTCTTTTTGCTTTGTTTGTGCCTGAATGAATCATGTTTGACTTAAAATGTTGATTTATTTTCTTTACTTTCTCGCCACCTCTGAGCAGCGCGTGGCTTTTTTATTCTGTTAGCGTAGAGTATCATCCTCCTATTCCTTAGTAACGATGATTAAAGTGTATATCAAATTATCATGTAGATTTATGCATACTATAACAAGATTTATAATGGAAGATGAGCAGAGGTCGTACGTGTTAAATGAGCGAATATCAACTGCCTTTATGATTGAAAACAGGTGATCAACATGCCTCTCAACACACAGATTAACAGTGTCATTGTAATCCATCCCTTATTTTCTTCTTCCTCCTTGTTGAAGCAGTCGCTTTTAGAAAGATGTGTTGTGTAAGAAAATGAAATTTGATTTATACGAAGCTGTTATGTAAATATTTATTTAAATAAACAATTTAAAACACTTTTTTTTGCTACAGGTGAGTGTATGACTACATGTTTAGTTGCACTGATGCCATCTAGTGGTCGTTGTGTTTTTTGTGAAATTCGATGTTACTTTTAAATTGTGGGAATTGTCTGGCTGTCACGTTTCCTCTTTGTAGTTGCAGATGTAAACACTCCCCCTCTAAAGCGCATTCCTCGACGCTCCTGTCACAACACGGGCCAGCTCGATGGCAACTTCTGAGAAGCAAAACAACCTTAGAACAACACGAATGCTTCCTCAAACAGAGTGAGAAAACACAGGTCTCCGCTCCTCCTCGCAGATCTGATGCTAATCAGCAATAGAAAACACCGACGCTGAGCTTCCTAAGGTATCTGCAACACAACGTCCACCTTGGCCTCTTGACTTTTACTGGGCCATCCTCACAAATCAATCGGTAAATACACAGTGTGAGGTTAACCCTCTGAACCACAGGCATGAACATGACATGTTTCCTTTGTTATAAATCATCAGAAATGTACCATTTATCAGAGTAGGAAGAGAAAGAATTATCAGATTATTTACGGTATTATGTGTGTTGTGTATTCAGGAAAAATAACCAGGGCTCAGCTTAAAATTGTGTTATTTCATTAAAATCACTGTATTCTGCATGTCTCATAAAAAATGCATTAAATAGATCAATAAAATAAATGCAGCATGGCTCAAAAAAGTATGCAGAGGAGCAAACTGTTGGAAGATGCATTCAGCATGGTGAAATATATAACAGAGGGTGTATAGGTTTTAAAATTGTTAGATTAGTGAATTAGCTTCTCTAGTATGCAAAGCCCCTGTTGTTTACAATCTTGGTAACATCTGTTCAAGTGCAAAATTATGTGCATGTTAGTTTTTGTACATTTTTGTAACAAATTCAGAAATTCAACTTTTTTGTTAATTTTTCTTATCTTATTTCTGTGTCATACAGAGACACTGAGTTGAGTCTCTCTGCTTATAGTCATGGTTGTGTTGTTTCCATGGAGATTAACAACTTTATATGACAGTAAGAAAAGTACCATCAACAATTAAAAATGACTGGAGAAAATACACCCACAAACTGCTTGAAGTTTAGAGAGTTAACCCTCGTGTTGTCCTGTCGGTCAAAATGAACCCGTTTTAAAGTTTGAAAATGTGGGGAAAAAATATATCTTCAGTGAAACTTCTGATGTCAACATTTTCAACATTTTTGGGAAATCTTTGAACATTTTTTGGTGGAAAAAAGAAATATTAAAATGTTTCTTAAGAACATTCATGTTTCTTAAGAACATTCAAACCAAAATCCAGCGAATTTTGCTTTAGATATTTTTAGGATTTTTTTTGAAGATTTTTACTCATTTTTTTGAAAATATTTACAGGAATTTTGCTGCCAAATTTGGGGGATTTTTTTTTTTTTAAATAAAACTTTTAAGAAACACTTAAGTAAATATTGGAATTTTGTTCCTGAAAGTTTTGCAAATTTTCTGAAAGTTGGGAAATTTCTTTGCTGAATTTTTGGACTTTCTTCAGACAAGGGATCAATATTTTTTTGGTGCCAGTAAATGAGGACAACAGGAGGGTTACAGGATACATAAAAGATGAACTGGACTGAATTTAGCCCTGACAAATTAAAAAGAACCAAGAGACAAACATTTGCAAACACACACCTTTATTCTTACACATCAATTTAAAAAGACAAAATGTCACAGCTGCCACATTGTAAACCATTAAACAGATTATCCTAATGATGAAGCTCATCTAAATTTGTATGAAGATTACTTAGTGAAAATCAAAAAAAGTCTTATTTACATTATAGACAACCAATATACAACATTAGTATTCTACCATCTGCAGACAACCTGTTTGATAGTGAGCTGCTTTTTGAGTGCTTTAGAAAACAGCACCATCGTGATGTGAAGTCAAACAACAAGCTGACCCGTTCACTCAGTGACATCTGCGGGAACTTGATCTGTTTAAAGAGTTTTAAGATGAGATTACAGTAATGCTCTGGCTACTTGTTTTGTTGACAGGCAACCTGCAAGAGGAGAAGAGCTGCTCTAGACTGTGCATGGTTGATCTTTACGCCGAACACGTGGCATAAAACCGACAAATGTTATCTCTTTATAAACACGTGGCGGCTGAATAAGCGTTAACCCGTTGGCTTGTGCATCTGCGACACATTCAACAGTTAGCTCAAGTGAGTTGACATTTGTTACTGTGTCACGCCAAGACTATGGCAACATCAAAATGTAGGCACCAAAGAGAAAATATTCAACTGTCGCCCAACAGAATTTAGATGAAAAAAGTTCTTGAATCTGTGTTTGTGATGATGATTTGAGTAAAATGAAAGCCCTCATAAGATGGGGCAATGTTCACCACAAAAATTATACAGAATGTCCAACATATCAGGTTCCTGGTACCTCCTGTTAACAACACCGTAACCTTTCCCCGGCTGCACCACCACAACCTCGTCGGGTGGAGGCTCGGTCAGCGGGTGAACTTTGTTGTCCTTGATCTTAAAATCACCAACACCAGGCAGCATGCCGTTCCTCTCTGCGCATGATTTGGTGTCCTCAGAGTCGTCCTTGACCTCGATGATGCCGTCGCTGCCATTGGCGCTGCTCTTGCTCACCATGCTAACGTCATCCTGACATGCGTCTGACTCGCTAGCACTAGCATGAGGTAAAGAAAAGTAGGTGCACTTCCTAGTTATTATTGGCTTGTTTTTCTCTTCCAGTTCAGACTTTGTGCTGAAGAGAGAATATGGAGTGTCCTCCTCTGTGTCCTTACATACGTCTTTAGGAGCATTTGTAAAGGTTTTGTTAATTCCAATTGGATCTGAAACGGACTTCCTGATCAACGTGTTGTCTCTGAGGAGCCACTGTCCGTCATCCAGAGGAACGCCGTCTCCAGGCCCGACTTGTGCGTTGAAAGCAATGCATCTCGTCGCTTCACTCAAGGTGTCCAGAGCATTGGTAGAGCTAAAGTAAGATAATTCGGACATTGCTTTCGCCCGAGCTGTGTGAAAAGGAGAGAAAATGTTCAAATGTTCTTTTCTTTTCTGCTTTGGCTCTGGCGGGAGTCTTTCACCTGCTTCCTCATCGGGTTGAGCATCTTTCCTGCCATAAAGCCTTTCGATTGTTCTCCTCACGAAGCCTTTAGTGATCGATTTCCGTGCCGAATCATCTTCACCACTGGACAGCTCACTCGAAGTCTGAGACTGATAGCCGCCGCTGACCGACGTCTCGGCTCTTAACTCGTGTTGGCTCGGGAACCGCCTCTCCTGGACGTCTGGGGTGCTTTTTGCCAAGAACATTTCCCTGATGGATCTGACCCTGTTGCCTTCAGGCTCTGTGGTTATAACACCACTGGAGTCGTAACTGAAAGAAAGTGAAGACTGTGGAGCTGATCGGGTGCAGAGAGTGAGCTGAGATGTGGGGGAATCGAAGGGCGAATCCTCCTCATCCGACTCAACAGGGACGTTTCTTTGTGAGAAACGTCTTATGGGAGAACTTTCTGTCCTATCTTTTAGTTTCTGAGCATCTGCCACATGCTTTTGTAGAAGACTTATTCTCTCTGCGACAGACTGGGATATTACCTCTTCAGAGTGATGCTTGAGCTTTTCCACAGCCTTTTCACATTTTGTAGCTTCAGGTTGTGTCTCCCATGCAGGAACTTGGTGATACTGTACACAGCTTTCTTCTATGTAGCTCTCCATGTTGACTTGTTCCTCCTCTGAGCTGGACTCTTTATCATAGTAGCTTAATTCTTCTTCCATTGAGCTGTTGATATGTTCTTCGTTGACATTTGGTTGCTCTTCTTCTACATGATCGTCACAGCCGCTGTGATCATTCCCACTATCATCATCTGCACTGAATCTAAAATGTTTTTCTAAACTGTCAAACTTAATGAAGCTGCCATTTTTTGTATATGAATCCTGGTTTTCTATCAAATTGCTCAGCTCTCTGCCGACTGAATTCTTGTCACAAGTTTGTGTTTGATTACTGTGAAGGTTCTCATCTTCTGAGCTATCTCTGTCTTCCTCTGGCTCTTCTATCAAAGCGTTTAACCCTCTGAATGTTTTTGTTTTCACCCCATCCTTTGGAGGATTATGAAGGTGGACTATGTCATCGTCCTCCTCATCCTCAATGCCAGACAGACTTTCTTCAACAATAACCTGCAGCTCCTTAAAATCAACCTCAGGCTGCTCTTCCTCTGAAGATGACTCATCTGAGTTTCCGGTGCTTTCCTCAATGCTGACATTCAATCCCATGCTGCGTGTTTGACTCCGCTGTTTTTTCTCTGATCTGGACAGGCATGCAGGTTTAGATGAGTCATCTTTGTTGCTCAGCTCCTTACATTCGACCTGTGATTGCTCTTCCTCTGACTGATTTTCACTCTCAGGACTGCTTTCTTTCTCTCTTGCATTCAGTTCCACATAGTTGGAACTCGACATCTTGTCCTCTTCCTCGTCAGAGTGACTTTCAGGGTTGGACAAGTCTTCGATTTCACTATTGTCCGGTTTTATCTCCTCGCATGCAACTTCTCGCTCTTCCTCTTCTGAATTCTGCTGCTCACCTGCCTCTGAACTGGACACAGTTTGCTCACAGCTGTCTTTTTGTGCTAAATCTTTATTGGCACTTGGTATGTCTTGTCTTCCCTCTGAACCTGATTTATTATCATGCTCTGACTCATTCTCGGGGATTCTCATGCTTTCCTCGCTGTCCGTCTGTAGCTGCCTACATTCTACATCTTGTTCCTCTGGCTCTTTTTCAAGATTTGCCCTGTCTTCAGTTGAGTTGTCTTCATTCTCTTCTTGATGTTCTTGATGTACTGCATCAATACATGACTGCCAGTCCAACCCGTTCTCTTGTACAAACAGGGCTGCACTGTAACGCTGCCTTTCTTCAGAAATCTGTTGATAATTGGGTTTAGCTGGTGGATATCTGGTCTCACCATTCTGCCCATGTTGGCTGTTGTTGTCTTTAGTTGCCTGGTTGGTTGGTTTGTGTTTTGCTGTCTCTGTTATCTGGTGAGTATTGTCCATTCCAGATTGTTTTTTCTGGTTAATGTCTGTGAATTTTTTAATGATGGATCTCACATCAACATTAGCTTCGTGTTCTTGAGTAACATTAACACAGTCTTCGTTGGGAAAATGGTTTGCATTGTCATTCGTTGGCATCTCCACTCTCTCAATAATCTTTTCTTCATTGTCACTCTTTGATTCGACTCTAAACGAAGCCAGTTCCTTCTTAAGCTTCTCAGGTATGTCAAGACTACCCATGATCTCATTGATAGCACTTTCTTCACTGCCACAGTCTTGCTCTGGACCATCCTCGGTTCTAATTTCTAAGCTCTCCGGCATCGACCCACGACTTTTGCATTTGTCGCTTAGTTCCTGAAAGCCCTTCCAACTCTGCAGGAGCTGTTTCGACGCTGAATGTTGCAGATTTGACAAGCTAGTTTGCAGTTTGTGTGAGTCTTCAATGCTGGCAATTTCTCTGAGAGAGTCGATCATTTTTAAAGCCTCTGCACAGCTGACATTGTTTGCATTCAGTTCATCCATATTTAGGTTAGTTATGCCTTCCTTTAGGGTCATGACGGACAGGAAAGCAAGAAGAGCTTTAGATGAGGAGCCAAATGCAGACGCCACATGAGAGGAGAAGTCAGGCAAGCTGTTGGACTTTTCCAGACATGACGGACGTTTGTTCTGGGTTATTTGTCTGATTGACTTGATTGAGAAGCAAATCTTCTCCAGAACTGGTTTCATGTTTGGCTGGTCTGTGGTGTTTAATGGCTGTGGTATTATTTGAACGCCCATCAAAGATTTCTCTTGATCTGCCTTATTTTCATCTCTCTGATCTGCTGCCGGTGGTAACAGAGCACCACCAGTTGGTGTTTTGTCCGGTTCAGGTTGTGATTTTACTGACTGTGGCGTTTGGTGACGTTTCCTTTGAGATGTTTTCTTTTGTGTCCTGTTTGTTGATTCTGATGGATTATCTGAGGAGAGATTTATGGAGAGCGACTTCCTGCTTGATTTGTTTTTGCCAGGTGGTGACACCATGTCCAGAGACTGAGAATATGGAGAGGATCTTTTTTGCAGTTTTGGTTTGTATAGCTTCTGCTTTCTTTCGGTGGGAGTGCCGGCATTTGGGGCTGCATGTTTTTGTATTTCAATATTTGGAGATGCATTTTTCTCTGGAAGACGGATGTGTTGTGACAATGATTTTGGAGGGTTACTTGGAAGTTCTAAGGAGGATTTCTTCATTTGGAATTTCCTCTCTGGAGAAGGGCTACTTTGTAGTTTTGCTTTTTTCACTAAGCTTTTGGGTGATGATGCCTCTTTTTGCACTAAAGATGATGTTTTTGTGTCTTTAATGTGGAGATTTTTTCGCATTGAACCCTCACTTGATAAAACACTGGGTGATGGCGCTCGGTCTTCAGATGTTGAACTTGCTGGTGACACAGAAGTACAGCATGATGGACTGCCCATCGGATCTGAGATTGATTGCTGGGTGTCTTCTGGTGCTGCTTTGATTGATTGTTGAGTCCTGGTTAAACAGATGCCATTTGGCAGCACAGCATCACCCATAGTGCTGATGGGAGCAGACAATGGGCTTGTCTCTGAATGGACATCGCTACTTAGAGTGTATTTATCCAGTCCAGCCTTTCTGAGAGACATTTTCCTTTCAAGAGACAGATTACTGACTAAAGGGGCCCTTTTAATAGATGGAGTTGTTGGCGATGGTGCATCCCTCAGCGTGGGAGGAACGTCTTTGTAAACTGATGTTATTTCCGTTGTGCTGTCAGTTGGTGGTACGACCTTGTCTGATGTAGGACTGTTAGATGAAGGATGATTATCTGTTCTTTCACTGCTCAAGGAAGAGTCTCTGTATAATGAGCTGCTGGCCACTGATGATGCATCGCTCATGCAGCATTCAGTGTCTGATAGCTCAGGTGGAGGTGGTGGTAGCTCCATTGAAAGAGTATTGGTAGGTGTAGCTTTCTGAAATGCGATTTTGACTGGAGTTGATTTATATTCCATTTCACCATCCAATGGCTTTTCTGTTGAGGTTTTGCTACTTGGTGGAATCATTTGGGAACAGATGCCATTTGAAAGAGGCTTTGTGTCTTCAGTGTTTTTCTGAAATAAGCTCCTGTGATTGCCTGTATTTTCTGTAGTTGTCTCATTATGAGGAGTTTGCTGACTGACTGTGGTATTCTCGGCTGATTTGTTTTCAAAAGACTGTGCTCTCAGTTTGACAGATGTCCCCAGAAGATTCTCAGGTGGTGGTTCAAAAGTTTGGCATGTTTCTGATGTCTTCTCCAAACACTTCACCTTTTCTTCCACAGTGATCAAGCCATGCTTCTTCTCAGACTCAACACATTTGCCGTTTTCTGTCACTTTGTCTAATTTTTTACTTTTCTCATTTCGATAGGATGGAGGGTCATGATGGGATTTCTCCAGCCAGTTCTCTACATATTCATTAGTAACAGACGTGGAGGAGTTAAAAGCAGGCAGTGACATGCTTTCACTAATATCACAAGGCTCACTTTCACTCTTTTTCTCCATGTGCATTGATGTCTGCCGTGTCAGTACTCGTCGTGGTTGGGTTACCATAACGCCCAACCTGTTTGATTCCAAAGAAGCTCTCTCAGTTGTGTTTTCTTTCAGTGCTGGTGGCTTGTTTTGGGCTTTAGCCACACTTTTTATTGCATCATCCGCCACTTGTGAGCTATTTGTTGTAACATCCCTGTTTTGTGCCTGCCTCTTTTTTAGCCTTTTCATAGTTTTTGCTGATTTAAATTTATTTCCGTAAATCCTCTTAATAAACCCAACACTGGAGAAAGTTGGAGGCGTCCTTACTTTCTTCCGTGACTCTACTGCTCCTGTCGAATTCTCTTTTTGTCTATTCCCTGGTGTCAGAAGCCGCCGAACATCTTTGTTGATCACCTTGGGTTTTGGGGATACCCTCTTTTCTTGGGGCTTGATTTGGCTTTTTGTGGACTTTTGGAATTGTTGCTGTTTATTCGCAGCTTCAACTGCAGCAGTCTTCAATGATGGCAAGTTTAAATCTGATTTCACACTCTCAGCCCTCCAGATATTAATGGACTCAGAGGCAGTTGAGGGTCTCCAGAGCTCAGGTTCAAATTCGTTACTCGAGGAAAGATGTCCTGTTTCAGCAGTCGCCGGTCTACTGAAAGTAATCCCAGAAGCAGACACACTGTGTGTGCAAACATTTGCAAGGAAATTGTCCTGGCAAGTCTGTTGTTCATATATGTGTAAGACAGTTTCAGTGACCTCCTCTCCACTGGAATCAATCTGCATTATTCCTGCTGATTTGAATGCAGAGACATTTCTGCTGTTGGTGTCCACAGAGCCAAGTCTTCTAGGTTTGGGTACTGGTCTGGTGCTGCTCTGTTTGATCATGCAGTATTGCTCTGTCATGGTTCTATTTTCTGTCTGTTCTATGTAGGAGTAAGAGCCAATCATTCCCTCCTGAATCTCACCTGCCGTCACCGATTTGATGCTCTCCACAGAGGCTTGCTTTGTGCTAATTTGTTTGTGTCCTGGGGTAGGATTTCTTGTGGGGGACGCCACATCGGTGTGACTTTTGATCTCATCCTCTTCAGTACCACTCTCACTGAAAGCTCCGTTGCTTGGCGATGGTGGATCCTCATCATCGTTGTCCTTAGATTTGTCTTTGTTGATAGTGTCGATGGAAGAAGTAGGACTTTGTAAATCCAGTGAGGTGGATTTCAGTGAGCAGATCTCCTGCTCTGCCTCAGGCTCCGGTAAACAGGCTGCATTAAGCTGGTTGGCTACGCTGGAGCGTGACAGGGTGGTCGTCCAGTGGACAGTTTCCTCTTCTTTAATTGTCAGCCGCACCTTCATCTCCACTGTCATGCTTCCATCTTGATTCACCCGAAAGGACTTTTCAATGTCGTCCTCGCTGGGCAGCGAGCAGATCTGTCCGTCAGCTCCATCGCCGAGGCAGATGTCTTCTTCCGTCTCCGATACTGACTCCAGTATACGACTGGACTCAAACTCGACTGAGTTAGTGGGATTGCTGGGTATTTCACACGAACTCTCTGTGATTCTGTTATGAATCTGATGAACGATGTACCGCTCTGATGATGGGGAGAAATTCCTTGACTTTGAAGAATATGGTAGAGACTTCTTTTTAACTTTGGAGTGAGTCAAAAGAGTCAATCAGTTGCCAAAAAAGTTTGAGGAAAAGTAGAAATATCCAAGAATCAAGCAGGATAGGTGGTAATTTGAAGAAGAATCCCAGAGAAGCATGAAGGGAGAAAGAAGAAAAGGAAAGTTAGAATGATAGTACGCTGCTCATCAAGTACAAAAGCCAGCAGCCGTGCAGACAGTGTATGTAGGCCATCTATGGTATTATGCTCAATATTATTGCCTCAGCACTTTGCCAGGCTTTATCCCATGAGAGCAGGTAGATTACTGCCCATGCACTGAAGTGTGTCATGCTAATAAATGTCCACTGGACTTAGAGAACTCTTCGAAATGTATTTGTAAAATGGTCTCATCTATTGAAAATGCAGATTTGGATATAACTTACAGTTCAAAGCCTTTTGTCTTCTGTCAGCCATTGGCTTGGTGTGCAGCCATTTTGGAGCCGGTGATTTCTGTTCGGAGTAGATTGCGGGTCTAAAAGGCTCCCTGCCTACAGCCACCACAGTTCCAGAGCACAATATCAAGCCTGGAAGACCATCAACCTGCACCAGATAGAAGAAAAGAAGAATTAGTCCCTTTTATTTAATGGTACAGTTACCTTTGAAGTTAAAACAGATAATCACTCAAATAAGTCTAAATTAAATGTATGGGTATAATAAATATAAATGTAATGTGTTCTTTATTGCAGTACCAGCAGGCTCTGAATCGATAACAGAACCTTGACCTAAAGCCTTACAGTGCAGGATCCCAGAATGCCTTTCTGGGTATTAGGATGAGTTGCCAAAGAAGCTTAGGACTTTCTCTCCTCATGTGACGGTCATTTTGTTCCAGGGTTAAATCAGTGCTTCACGGGTTAATAACAATGATCTCTTTGCGTTAGCAGAAGAGAAGGAATTTTGTGAATTTGTTCTGGTGTTTCTAGTAAGTTGCAAGGTTATACTCATTGTAAAACCTCCTTTCTCTTGTAAAAGTTGTGTTGTAGTGACGGTGGAGAACACTCACACGTCTGCCATCAGGAGTGTGTAGTTTCACCACATGGAACTGCATCAGTGCTGAGATATATTCCAGAATTGCCTCATAGCTCCGTGTGGTCTTGTTGTTAAGCACCACCGTGTGTTTAACAGTGGGGTCTCCATTGCAAAACACCAGCAGCCTCTTTGGGGTTCGCACAAGCGTCTGCTCCTGCTTATGGAGACTCCGACCTGGGAAGAACCTGGCCTGCTGCACAGTCCGCCGACGTGTACTAGCAGGTCTGGCATGGTACCAAGGTGGCAGCTTCTTCCTGGCCAGGGCCAAATTGATAGGTTTTACCTTACGGCTGTCAGAGCAGATGTAGGATTTTCCATCCTCGAGTTCATCCAAAGTGTTGATTGCATGAACTCCCCGAGGAGTCGTGATGTTCCTCACCCCGAACGGCAGGGGAACCTTCTTAGAGAGGCTGTCCAGGAGGGCGTCAAAGGTCTTAAAGGTGCGGTTGTTGATGACCAGCCGCAGACCGTTGAACTGAGGGTCGCCACTTTTGTAGAAGCAGACCCGCTTTGACAGGATGGGGTCGATGATGCTTGGGTGGCGTGAGGTGCCAGAAGTGTGCCCACTCCCTGAATACTGTTCAGGGAGGATCCTGCGAAGCCCCGTTTCATTCATCATCGTTGACTGGCTGCAATGTGAGAGAAAGGAAAGATGTGGCTTAGAAAGAACAAAGAACTTTCCTCTTGTTCTGCTGCTTCTGCTTGCTACCTTTCGGTTGCTGGACTTTTGTTAGAAAAACACTTCTTCTTTACCTTTGGTGCTATCTAGAATTCCTATCCTGGTTTTGTCCAAATATGCTTTATGAAATCCATAAAGGATGAATTCTGACTTATCCAAAAATAAGGCAATCCAAAAGTTGCTGTTGGGCTTCAGTCTTATAAACAGTTTAAGAGGTTTCTTATTCTTACTTGATCATATTTCAGATTGCCTCTAAACTAAGCTGTATTTGGTAATTCTTGTTGATCTCTCCCACAATTGTTGGGTCAAATCTCCTACTGGTCTGGACCTCCTTCCTTGAACTTTTTTCGCAGTTTACCCAGCTGTTGAGGATGAAAGTTGGAGAATTGTTTTTAGTGATCTGACCAGCAAGCGGCCTTCATTGTGCAAAACAAACACCGTCTTTGCTTTTTTTCTGAACTTATTTGACTTGTCTTTGCCTTTTTTTTTTTTAAAGTAATTTATAGTAGATGCAGAGTCAGTTCAGACTTTAGGTTACAAAGCAGAGCCCTTAACAGAGAGCAGTTCCCAGGTGTAGGTAATCTTGATAATGATGGTGTTGCACTAAACTTGACAATGAGAGTTTGTCTGAAAAACCTAATTTAATTATTTTAGCAGACATTATACTGAATCTATTATTCAATAGACCTAATGTCAGTTTAACATTTTATAAAATAACCTAATGAACCTCACTGAAGTTGACTAATTATCTGTCCACACATGTTCAGGCTCTGTGGTAAACAAAACTGCCTCACAGGATATTTGTAAAAGGATCAAGACAAACAACACAACATCTTGTTCAAGGCAACTTAAGTAAATCATTATGTGCAAACAGCTGAGTGACGTCTTGCAGGCATATGTTGTTTACTTTGTCAGACTGCGGTCATCAGGTGGGATGACCTTCCCTCTGGTAAAGCGGTCAGGTGAACATTATCTTCAGTTATTTCATTAGCTGGATTTTAGCAACACAGCAAGGCTCAGCAGATGATACAGACACATTTGACAGATAATTCTATTCTCCCAGAACTTTCTTTATATATTTTTGGGTACAAAAACGATTTTATACCACTTGTATTATTTATATTATACAGTTATAATGATTTCTTAAAACATTTTAAATCAATCAATACATTTTTTCAAAATTGTTACAGATTTTCTGCAAGAGATAAATGTTTTTTCTAACACTAAGTTGTTAAATATGCTAATGATTTCTCATATTTAATTTGTAAGTTGACAAAAGGCATTTTAGAGTTGTCACTTTGCATTACTACAGCAGTAGTAGCAATATTAGAATCATTTATCAGCAGACCATCATAATTTTTTGTCCATTTTCAGGGCAAATATATTTGCAGTACTTAGTTAGCAAAGTGAAAGCAAATCTGGTAAAAGTTTTATGGCAAAATGCCATTTCAAATACTACAAATCTAACACTTCATTACATCTGGAGCCTGCAAATAAATTAAATAAACCTCAGCCTGGAAATGAATGTGCAGCTGCAGGGTTCGAAAGGAAACTCACCTTCGATGGCATCACAAAAGTCTTGAAAGAACCCATGAACCGTTATTCCGTGCTCTACATCATGACGGCCATTGAACGAACTGCACAGCAACAATGTATTTCAGGAGGCATCATCGTGGGTAATTTGCTTAATCTTTGCTCAGAGTTAATCTCCCCTACAAGTGCAGTGCCTGTAAATCCTCTTGGGGAAGGTGTGTCACACAGATGCAGGCAGAGCTGTCACTGTTGGCCGAAGAAGTGATCAATGAGGACCTCAGAGTTATTGGGCTAATTCTACTGTATATTTAATATCAAAACGGGCCTCTAGCACATTTGTGCATACATTTTAACCTGGTGATGTTGTAGAGGGAACTGTGGCAAAAATCTCACCAGTATTTGAAATGCTTCTGTGTTTTTTCCTTGAGCCTGAAGTGGGAAGCTGCACAGACTAAAATGTGCGAGGTGTTTCTCTGTCAGTGACAGCAGATGGTAAATAGCCATCCACTTGTAATTTTCGTGCAGGTTGTAATCTCATTAAGGACCACTTTAGGTAATAAGGATTAAGGGGCTCTTCGTTCTCAGGACCCTCTGAGAGGAGCACTTGTTTTCAATGGAAGGAGAAAAAACATCCTTTTATTACCTCCAAATAGATTATTATTTCATAAATGATATCAGAGATTCCTTTTGTCTCTGGACATTTGCTTCGACCCTGTGTGATGTGAACACACACACACACTGCATGAGCAGAAAGTTAAAAATAACTTGAACATTCTTATTATAGCAAACACACAAAGACTTTTACAGCCGGCACTAAAATACACGTAATGAAATAGTGCTGGTGTTCTCAAAATACAATTAAGTTTAGAAGGGTAGTGGAGTCCAGTAGATTAGGTTGAACCGTATTACTGAGGGTATTAACCGGTCATGTATATCCTTAACCATGAACTATCTCGTGTTGCATAACAGACACCAAAACTGGACTGAACTGAGTCTATTTCTGTATGGGATTAGTGGAAAAGGGATGACTTCATTCCACAGTAAACCTGGGGGCTGAAGTGAAGGAATCAAAGGAACATACAAAAGTTATCGGGTTTCAGCTCCGTATAAAAGGATAAAGTGATGACACTCTGTCATACTGTTTAGTTTGCTGCTGTCAAAATATCTCAGGTGAACCACAGAGGAAAGGATTCCTGGCGAGGCCGACCAGACAGAGGTTCAGGAAGGCCCCCGTGATCCGAGCCCATGACCTGTTAGCAAAAACAACAGCGAGCACAAAAATGTGAAAAATCCTACAAAAGGAAGCTGGGGGGGTGGAACAATGGAGGAAGCCCTCAGCGTAAACAGGTAGGCCCAAAGCCTGCATGCCCCTCATTCCTGGCCCTTCACTGCGGAGATAAGAGGCAAGCAAATGTTGAGAGTAAAAAGCGGCTGGTCACACTGATAGAGCAGTGTGGATCCTGCCAAACATACCCCAATCGGACTGGAAATAGGCTCGAGCCAAAGCTCTGCGCTCACACTGCAAAAACCCAAAATCTTACCAAGTCTGTTTGTCCTTTCTTTAGTCAAAATGTCTCATCCCACTTGATTTAAGATAAATTCACTTAACACTTGACATTTCAGCAAGAATGAGGGCCTTTTTTCAATGATTTCAAGGATTTTTGGGCCGGGATTTGTATTCATTTTTGAAAATATTTACATTTTTCGTGTTTTTTTTTTTTAATTTTTATTTCTTGCCAAATTTGGGGATTTAAAAAAAATAAGTACAATTTTTAAGGGAAACTTTTAAGGAATTTTCTTCCTAAAGATTTTGCAAATTTTTATAAATTGGGGAATTTTTTTTGCTGAATTTTTGTATTTTTTTCAGACAAGGTAACAATATTTTTGGTGCCGTAGATGAGGACAACAGGGGGTTAAGACACCTAAGCTTGACAATCCTGGTAAAATATAGCCTAAAATAAGTTTTCCCAGCTAATTTTAAGATCTCAATGTTCTAAATATCATATCTTATTTCAAGAAATCTTACCAAGTCATTTTTCATTTGTTTGAGTGGCAGATGTTTTCACTTATTTAAAGGTAAAAGTTCTTTGAAATAAGTTTTTTTTTTCTTGTTTTGAGAAGGGCTTTTTTCCAGTGCAATGCAGCATGACAGGTAGCAGCAGCAAATGTCTGAGGCGCCATTTGTCACATAACCTTCCACGTCAGAGTTAGAACAAACCAGCTGCTGATATGAACGCTGTTATTTTCCCTTCACATGATTACACGTGAAATCACACGCCGCCATGTCGGAGGTATCTGTCTCCGCGTTCCGGGTGTACTGCAACCCCCCGCCACGCTCTATTTTTAAGCCCTTGCGCCTATACTGCAACTAATTGGCGCCAAGTTAGATTCAAACCTATGTTGTTAATGGGAAAAAATGTGTGATATGTTTTGGCCCTTGTCCCCTTTCTATATTTGGCCCAGCGTCCTCCATGCAGCTGCTCCTCCAGATCTGTCTCCCTGTGTTCCCATCAAACACCTCCTCAGTCTGCATGTATTCCCTCAATTCAAGAGGCTCCCGCTTAAAACGAGCAAAAATATGTTAGCAGCTACGTAGAAAATAACACAACTTTGCTGTCATGTTGAGCTAATGTCATATTAAAGTAAATGGTCAGCTTGTTTTTTTTGTTTTTTTTCCCTCCAGCCCTCAGAACTGGTTAAAATTCCTGGCATTGCAGCTGTCAGGAATTCAATTAAAAGTGATACAGCTGCACCATGGCCACAAACCGTTTCAAAATCGGGCGGTTGATCCTGCAAATATCATCTCTTTTTACCTCATCTGACACCCAAAATCACGCTTGAATTTTTAAAAAAATGTGCAATCATGTTGATAAATGCCACTTTTCCTTTGGGGGGCATTTGGTGTGAGCTAAAAAATGTGACTTGGCAGCAGTTTAGACACGAACATGCTTACTATTTGAAATTCCATTCACGTTGCATCTATTTTCCCCCCTCGACTTCCAGTGGAATTCCCAGATTTTGAATGAATCCCTGCCAAACGGGACTCATAAGGTCACACCGACGCCCGTTCCCTCCTCTACAAAACCAGCAGTCAGAGGTCCCCACCCCGTCCATTTTGAGCGCTTCGTATCAGCTGTGCCAAGCTTTTAATCTGCCTGGTGACATCCCAGTGTTTCCTGCATGGGACAGAGGCAGAGATAAGCACACTCCTCTGTGCCGTAAATCACTCCACACTCCCACTCATACCCCCATATCGCCATTATTCAATTAGGCCCTGCTCAAACTGACCACAGTTCTTGGTAATTAGGGCTGGACCTTGTTTTCATGCTCATGCTTTTGTTCTTTCAGCAACATCTGCTTCAACTGTTCAATCACTAACATGCATAAACTGTTTTTCCAAAACACACCATGTTTTGAAGTATTTGCGCTGTATGAATTAACCATTTAAACTACGATTTGTCTGTAGTCTAAGAAGCAAGACTAGGACTAAAATAAAAATCTGCTGCAGGTTTATTCACTAAGCATTTAGTTTCTTAGCCTCCTACTGTTTAGATTTTCATGTAGGCTACAAATCATTCAAATGCACAATTTGTTATTTATTATATGTATTTATTAAGTTTTATGTATTTATACAAGAGCTAATTCACATCAGTTTTGCTAGTAAAATCAGAGTTAGCCCATATAGCATCTAGCTTCACTAGCTTACCTGTCTGGCTAATGTTAGCTAGCATTAGCATTAACCTTGTTGAATTAAGCAACAACTACTTCACAAACAACAAAATCTTTCATTAAACTGCTAATTGTGAAGCTGTTTCTACATTATTAGCAATTTGTAACCTGCGTTAAGAGGAACTTTAGAATTTTCAATCATGTTAGTAAGAGGGCTAACTAGCTAGCTTGCACGATGGGCAGCATAGCTCAGTGGATAGAGTGGCCGTCTTGCAATCGATTCAAGGTTCGAGCCTTGGCCCGTTGTGCTCATGCCGAGGTGTCCCTGAGCAAGACACCGAACCCCTAATTGCTCCTGATGGGTCGTGGTTTGCGCCTTGCATTGGCAGCTTCCGCCATCAGTGTGTGAATGGGTGAATGTAACATATCATGTAAAGCGCTTTGGGTACCTTGCGGGTATAGTAAAGCGCTGTATAAATAAAGACCATTTACCATTCACTTAGCTTTCACTGGCATTTAACTGACATAATATTACAGCATATTTCGATTCTTATGATAAAATAAGAATCAGAGAAACGGAGGTGCTTAAAACAAGAGAAAATGTCTAAATATGAGGGTAGTATTTCCGAAATCGTTGAGCGGTTCACCTCACTTGCACTGGCCTTCACCAGCTCACTAGCTTCATTAGCTACCAGTGTGGCTAATTAGCTAGTATTAACATTTAGCCAAGTTCATTTGTAGCTGGAAAAAGATTTTAATCAAAATTGAGGCATGACAAATAAGTGGAATCATTTCAACATTGATACACTTACATTATGAGCTTTCAATTTTATGTTAAAACTTGAAACAGTAGCTAACTGTGCGGCTAGCATTAGCTCGCTAGCTTAACAGTTAGGTTTGTTTGTCAGAATTCTCACATTAGGTGTTGTATGATTTTTGCCTCTAATGTTAAAAGGCTCACACTAAAGAGAAAATGACTAATACTGAACCTTTTCTAATCAAATGTTCATTGTGTTAAAGGACAGAAGAACCCTGTAGTTGTCTTACTGAACCACTTTATGATGGAGAAACTACTTTCATTTTCTACCGCTTGTACTCCTGTGTATTTTAGAATCTACAATACTTTCTTCTCCCCAACATTTATTTAAGAGCTGTAGTTACTTTAACTTTCCATCTTAATGTCAGTTTATGAAATATCATATGTCTTTAATTCCCCAGCAGTATATAAAGCCGTTCAAATTTCCTCCCATTTTATTGACTATAGCAGTAAAAGGCTGCTCAGAATTTAATACACTAGTAATAATTACTGTAGCATACAATAAAATGGAGCTATTCTTTGCATAATGACAGTTTTTATGGACATTTTTCTGCTGATGTTGAAGTCTCATTTTGATTCAGATTCATGCATTACTGTTTTAAATAAATCAGTTAACTACATAAATATCCACTCATCTGGGGCTCAGTCTCGTTTTTGTTTTCAATTCTTACTATTTAGAAGAATATTTTCTCTGGGCAAAACTACATAAAGACTACAGGAGAGAGACAATGTGAGCTGAAGAAACTAATTATATAAAGGAAGCAATGACAAAGTACAATGGAAGATTAGAAACCGTGTAGAGAGCCGGTGTCTTTTCACTGTCTGCAGATTGTGAGGATAGAGCACATCAACAACCAAGTCTCTCAACATAAATCTAAATACTGATATGCCCAGAATGTGGACTATTATTCTCCTGGGTGCAGCGTCCTCCTTGCCGCAGGGCTCAATACTACATGGCTGTTAGCTTTGGTGGGTCCGGGCTGAGGGCCAGTCGGCTGACGGGACAACCAGGCCCAGATAGCAGCCCGGGGTGAGGAGTGATTTATCCGTCTGTGCTCGCATCAGACAACCTTCCCCTGATTAAGGGTCAGTCGCTGAGCGCAGAGGGCGAGACAGGCGGCCTCCCAGTGTGAGACACTGGCATCCTGACCGCCACACAAATGGACTTTCCAGACGCTGCAAGCAGCACATGTACAGTGAACACACACACTCATGCACGCTTTAACCAGTAGGCATATACACAGGAATGTGCACGTAGTCGTTATTCCTGCCCTCTCTCCTGTATTGATACACCCTGGCTGACTCGCACGCACACACACACTCACTGGAAAGCCAAGAAAAAGACTTACTGAGTTGGCCTTGACTCTCTTTCACCCGGACAACAAAAGGATGTGGTGAATCTGAGTCGCCCACTGTTTGACTTGTCTCTGCGGGCTGTTAAAGACCAGTGTTCCTGATGTTCAGGGTTCACAATCAGGTTACTGCCTCCATCAATTTCAGCAGCGATGGTTGTCTGAATCTGCCGGGGGCGGGAAGCATCCAGGTTACTTTTTTAGCTTCTTGAGTGAATCATCAGATGAGATTAATTAATTCAATAAGAGCAGTTTTGTTATTGCTGTTTTGCATTTTTTCTTTCCTAAAGTTTAACCCTCTCACAACCCTTCTTTTAATTACAAATCTGAAATTCTAAACGGCTCACTCTGTGCATCTTCCTACAGTCTCTGTTGTTCTTTATTTCTTTGTTGCTCGTAAAAAACAGCTCTTGCTCACAATCTTCTTTTAGAATGAACTAATATTTAAATCAGGCACAGAACTTCTGCTTGAGCTGGAAATCCAACTTCTCTTTCCAGTTCAGCTGCTGAATTGTGCACTGAAAGAAATGAAAGTTGTTGCTTTACTCAAAATTTGTGAAGTAACAGGAGGATGGTGTGAATCCTTGCATTTATAATATTCAGATTGAGTTTTTCACCCTCGAGGACTTTTTTGGAGTTGTGATTACACTGTAAAAAACAGCTTCTGCAACTGGGGTACCGAAAACCACTGTAAAATAACAGAATATAGCCCTCCCCTAAAATTATAGTAGTTTTCCATAGTTAAAATACATTTTCTAGTTCAGTTGTATGTGAAATAATGTGTGTTTTCTGACTTTAATGTTAAATGAAATATATTTACTTTGGTACAAACAATGAAATTAAATGTAATATAAGTAAATATAACTACACAGATAGGCATAATGATAAAATATCTATATGATGATTAAAAGTTATAGTATTTATAGATAGTACACACTCATAAAAAAAACATAACTAACATTTTGTTGTGAAAACTTCTTTAATTCTAGAACATCTCTCATTTAACAATTGAATCTATGTAAAAATCACAGATAAGTCAATACTTTTTAAAATAAATTGTCACTGATTGTATCAAACTTTACATATAAATTTACAGTATTAAACTAGAATTTAAGTTTCATCTTTCAAGCAAAACTGACAATATTTGTGAAATTACAACAAATTTTCAAATGTAGTTTAACAGTCTTTTATTATTCAAAACATTGGTTTTTTAAATGTCATTTTATTTCATACATATAGATTTGCAGTTATTTTTGTAATTTTATTGATATTTCTTTGCATTTTTAAAAATATGGGAAAAACAAAAAACAACATAAAATTCCGGATTTTTTGTTTTATTTTTACAGCAAATGTGAGACTCAGATTGATTCAACATCTCAGTACCAGACACTTCAGCAGCTCATTGTCTAATCTCCTGTTCAAAATTAAAATTTAAAATGTCATTTCTTACCGTAGAATTTCCTCAGTTTCAGGACATAATTACTGATTTTTAAAAATCATCACTGCTTTCATGTCTGGGGCAGCGACACAGATTCTCACAGAGCCAGTGGTCAGATAACAGCTGCTGAGGGAAACGGTAAACGGTTATCAGCACAGATTAAGATATGAACAATACTCCATACAACAATCATCCGCTGCTTCATATTTTTATGGCCACAGTCTCCATCTGACTTTCATAGTCTCTGCCACCGCCGAGGAAACGGGACAAAACCAGGAAATGGTGATGTCAGATGTAGAAATTATGCAATATTCAGAGGAGTTTACTCCACATTTCCATCAGATTTCTGCTCAGAGATCAACTCCCAGATGGCCTGAAGTGTTTAGAGGACTAAATACAGAGAGTGATGCCATTCATGCCGTCAGTAGTCTGTTAAATGTGACTTTTAGCTGCGCAAAACATCACATTGCATGCGCAGTATGAGTAACAGAAGTAGCCAGAGTATGTATCACACCCAGTGATGCATTTTTGAGTTCCTACATCAAATAATTATCATCACCAGACAAGACATGAGCGATTTTTGCCCTGTCTTATTATTGGGCTCACAACTTCGCTAACCTTATGATCCTCTAATAAGTTCATGAAATTTCTATGAAGTCAAGAACAAAAACACAAAAAAGATGAAAAGTGAAGAAAATACAAAATCAGGTGGAGAAGTAAAGAAGATAAAAATGACTGTCTCACTTCTATTAATGAAATAAAAGTGTCACTCTTATTTTAAATATACAAATCCTGAATAAACAATGTGTTTCCACTGATATTGTTTAAAAAATAAAGTTATACTGATGTGTTAGTGGGGGGGGGGGGGGATCCCTCATCTGGCACGATGTTTGCTTTTAACTACATTTTAGTTGTACAACATGCGTTACTATTTGGGCTCACAAGTCCAATAACAATAAAATACCCTGAAAAAGTTCATATAATGTGCATTTATTTTACAGTAAATATCCTTCAAGTTAAATTTTCTAAATGTAAATGGTCCTAAAAACATATTTATACACAACAGACAAAACAGTATTTTTTTTAAAAGAAGCTGATTTAAGAAAAAACTATTTAAAAAGAAAATAATAATAATGCGAAAATTTCATTAGTGCATCAACATATGGACAGGAAGTTTAAAAAATATATATTTACAGAATTTCCCCGTGGGGATCAATAAAGTATTTCTATTCTATTCTAAAATTTAATAATGCTCTGTGACCTGCCCTGTTAATCAGGATAAATGTTGCACTTTTCTAAACATAATATTTGGTTTGTTCATTATATGAGAGATTTCTGAAACTCATCTATACAGTTAAACAATATTAGTCTTCATGCTTTCTACACACTTTAAACGATTTGCATGTCACATAAATATACATCATCATATATTACAGCTATATTGTTATGTAATTATACTATCTGTGTCATATGTTAATGATGACTTAAATTGTACTACAGCAATCCACTTCAGTGATTCTATTACCTTAGAAGTAACGGCAGCAGAGCTGCAGCTTAAAATACACCGGTGGCGTGCGACCGCAGCGGGACTTCTGTCAGGGATTACTGGGCCATGTCACCTCACCTGGATCCATATGGGATCCTGGCGGCTTCACGTGCTCTCACCTTTCACGCTCCCTTACATTTCCCCAAAGGACTGGAGTGACCTCGCTGCTCAACACCACTTTAAAAATCTGTGGTGGCCTTTTACGCTCTCCTTTATTCTAGATGTGAACCGTCCTCAGATAATGTCACAGGATCACTAAACTGTCAGTGACAAGCCAAATTTTCCCCTTATGTTTTCTAATTTGCTTGTCTCAAGCCAGCTGATACATGCAGATATTCCCATGAATAATCACCCATTTCTTTAAAATTGCAGTAAAATGTATTGCCTCAAGTATGTTTAAGTGCATTTAAACTGAAAAGTAGAAAGAATAAGCACACATTTTAGTGAGAATGAGTTGCTTCAGGCTCATTTTCATCGCAACTGCTTGGCATAAATACACTACATAATCTCTAATTATGTAATAATCGGTCAAAATTCATGACAGGGATCCCTTTAAATGATATAAAATCAAACTTAATAATTGAAAAATCAGATTTAAACGATCAGAAATAAATTATTTTTTACAAAACGCGATAAATAATGGCTAAACCTCTGTTACTAAAAATCTAAACATGTTAAATTTATGTATCAATGGTTTAAAATAGTGCTGAAAGTCTAAACAAAACCATTTAATTTAATGATATGTTGCTAAATTATCTGGGATTTTATTGCACAAAACAGAATTGAGGTTGCATTTTTCATGCCAAGCAATTTCAGCAAGAAATAAACGTATTTCCTCAGTTTCTTAAATTTGTCTCAGTTACCAGTCCTATGTTATTTTATAAGTTTTTGTAGATGAGGCCTGGTAAAAGCTTTAATGTGACTGAGCCTCATGTCGTCCTGTGCACAGCTGACCCCTGGTGGCTGCAAACAACAACACAACCCACTTCCTTTCAGTCACTAGGACCATTTCTGTGACTTTCAAACAAAAAACAAACATGAAAAACCACGTAGAAACACTGCAAATGAAAATTTCCTTTGAATGCACGGCAGACTACTAACAGACCAGACTGGACAAACAGGACTGGGCCTCATCGGAGGAGACGGGACCTGCAGGTGGAGGAACCCCCGGTCAGCTCCTGGGGAAACTGGAAGTAGACTGTTTGCTATTTCAGTGGAAATGTGTTTGATATTTGTTTGAAGTTCATAATCCCATAACATGAGCACAAATACTCTTCCTGTGTAAGAGACAGCATTCAGACTGATAGTGTTGCTGAAAAATTAAAAACAGCAAACAGTGTCTGGACATTGCTGCGCTGTAGTTTGACTTTATTTAAACATGACTCTAAAAATACTCTTAAAATAATCCACCATTTTACAAAGGGAGACTATTGGTTTTGGGAATTAAATGAATGAAGTAGCCACAATTTTGATTATTTGGTTCATTGCTTTGTTTAAAATACACTATTTCCATTAATATCAATAGATTATTATCAAAAATCTGCCTTGAAACTGAAAGAAAACTGATGAAAACAGACCCTAAGCTCAATTTTAGTCGTAACAACGAAGCAAAGTCTAGTCAAATGTGGGTAAACATGAAAAAAACCCATAAATTACAAATAATCAAACCATTGTGCAATCTATTGACCACTTTTAGAATTATTTATTTATTTCTATTTCATGCTATCTATAATTTCTAACTGGCTATTTCAAATTTTTATCCATTTGCTAAATTTAGCTATAAAATTTTTCATCCGTTAGCAAACTGTTTCAACAACTTATTAACTAAATGTAATGTATTTAATAAATGTGTATTGCTTTTAGCTAACTATTTCAACAATTTATTCATTAATTTGACCAATTTGCAAATTGTCCACCATTTTTAGCATTTCAGCTAATTGACGCTATCCATAACTTTTAGCTAGCTATCTCAAATATACATCTGTTAACTAAATTCAGCTATTAGATTTTAGCAAACTGTTTCAGCAATTTATTCATTCACTAAATGTAATCTGTTTCATAAGTTTGTAGTACTTTTAGCTTAATATTTAATCATTTATTCATCAATTTGAGAAGCTTGCAATTTTTGTGTCGCTTTTAGTTTTTCGGCTAAATAATGCTATCCATAACTTTTGGCTAGCTATAAGTTTATAGCATGTTTAGCTGACAGTTTATCAGTTCATTTGAGAAACATATAATTTTTTTTGCCACTTTTACTGTTTCGGGTAAATGAAGCTATCCCCAGTTTTTAGCTAGTGATTTCAAATATTTTTGTTAGCTATTTTTAGCTGTTTCAGATGTGCTTTTACCGCGCTTTGAAAAGCTACTTTTAGATGTTTCACCATGCAGTGCTTATAGCCAAATGCAGGTAGTCAATAAAATATACCCACAAATAGCAAATAAACTGGCTTTAAAAACATTTATACATTGGCAGAGCTACGTTTAGAAGTTTTACTATGCGTGCAGTACAAAAAATATACCCACAAATAGCAAATAAACTGATTTTATAAAATGCAAACAAGAAAAAAGTGTCAGCTGCTCACACATACAAACACATGGATGCACAAGGACACACTCATTCGCACACAAATACAATGAGACAACAAAGGCAGTTGACCCGGGTCATGACACTCTGCCCTCTCCCCCTTTATTTAGACTATATTTTTTATGTATTTATATTTTTTAGGAAGTCCTACCGGTGATTCCCAAAATGGGGCAAGTGGTGTGAATTTCACAGAGCACGGCTTCCTCTCCGATAGAGGATGTTCCCAGCCAATCTTTCATGGATGGAGCAAACAGGAGTCATCGGAACGAGGAAGTGAGGACAGGTGCTCAGTGGAAGATTCAGAGATCGACAGAAAGACAAAAACAACAACAGACAATGAGCCACATTTATCTGCTGCTGCACCTCCGCTGGGCCTCAGACTGGTTTTACTGGTATTAAATCAACTCAGCTTCGTCACTGGACGTCCAATCTTTAATTAAATTAAATGAGTGCCTCGAACATCCTTTGTAAGCATTGGAAAATTTCACATTTTTGCCCTCCAGTTATCCCTTTTATTTAACTAACTACTACAGCTGTTAATGTGCATTATTTTAGCTTTTCCACAATTCCATCTTGTATTAATTTATGCTGTTTTCAACTCTGAATCCATTACACAGATTTATGTAGCTGTTTCTATCCTTTACTTCAACTGTTTTTGTCTTTTTCATTATCTCTCATTAATGTCTTTCTGCCTTTTCAATTATTTTTAGCTAACTAACAACTTATTTGTTACTTTCCGTTACTAATTTTAACAGTTTATCAATTAATTTGAGCTATTTTGCAATTTATTGGCCACTTAGTTTTTTTATTTCATTATATCCATAACTTTTAGCTAACTATTTCAAATCCTAATCCATTAGCTAATTTTAGCTTTTAAATCCTTTATCAAGGCTTGCGCTAGCCGATCGCCACAGCACCATTGGCGCATTGTTTTGCTGGATGGCGCAGTCATTCTGAACCGTGTGAGCCACAGTGGCACTCTATTTTTCTCGTAAAAAGCAACAAAAAACGGTTCGACTTACTTTTTCTTCGAAACACCCGAGCAATAATATAAGAAAAACAAACTTTTTCTCTCGGCAGGCGTCGGAAATGGTCGGAGCCACCCGAATCTTGATCACGGCTCTGAGATTGGCCGAGTGTGGGCCATGTCAATTATTTATTCATTTGCCAAATTTCAGCTACTGCACAAGTTTATCCTAACTATTTCAACTCAATTAATTAATTAATATGTGCTATTTTGCAATTTATCTGTCTCTTTTACTTTAATCAAGCTATTTCAAATGTGTATTTTTATGATTTCCTCATCTGTTTCACATCAATTTGAAACACTAGCTAGTTAGCTGTTTTGTCATTTGTCCATTACTTTTAGCTTTTTAAAACATTTAGCTACCTTTAGATGTTTTAACAATTTTGCTTTGCTTTTACTTCATTATATTAATCACTTATTCATCATCTTAAGTAGGCTATGCTATTACAAACTTTTATCCATCGGCTACTTTAAGGGTGGTTTAGCATTTATCTGTTGCGTAGCTAACTTTTTCAAACATCTTTCCATTAGCTTATTTTAGCTGTGAAAACATTTATCCATTAGCAAACTATATAAATGATTTATTCTTTAGCAAAATTTAAGCTTTTCACAGCTTTAACCAGTACTTTAAAGCAAACTATTTCATCAGTTTATCTGTTACTTCTTGATGTTTTGAGCAGTTTTTCCACTACAGTCATCCGTTTTATCCATTTCTCACATATTATTTACTAGAAGTGTGAGTAGTTGCTGTTTCTTTCCTTTTTCCTTCTTCCACAGTACTAGTTTTAAACTGAAGTTAGTCATTAATGATGGTGAGTTAGTCACATTGCACAATGCTCTTTGTTACTACCAGCACTGCTGCCTTTCCTTACATGCTTCCGAAGAAACGAGGTCCAGAGCCAACAGGGAATCCTGAAACAGGAGGACAGAAAACTCTGAATACAGCAAAGTGTGGCTGTACTCCGCCAACACCTTTTAGCCTCCCAAAGAAAAACACAGCGGAGAGGAAACTGACTGCTGATGTAGTCATCTTATACTCAGTACCCGCCTGGACACGAGCTAAAAATTGTCCTGAATGCCACGAGGGGATTCAAACAAAAGAACGGAGAGTGCTGAGCTGATCAGGAGAGGCCTGGAGTTGATTCAGCTCCCTGAGTCAATTCCTGACTGTGAAACAAATGTGCCGGCCAGCTTGAAAAATGTTCTCTGGCACCGAAGTACCGTTTTATAATCAGTCCTTGCTTCTGTTTGTGTTATTGTACTCATTTGTGCTGCAACACTTTACTATAGCTGCATATACTTTATTCTGAAGCACCTTTTTATTCTATTTTTCCTAATTTATCACTGCTGGACTGTTGTTTGCATTAACTCTTTTTCACCACTGCTTTAAAGCTATATTGTCTGACATGTTAAATACATTACATAGAGACCTTAATTCTTATTTTTATAGCTGCAGCGTTACATAAAACAGAATTAGCTTCATATCTCGTGAATAATCTTATAGGCTTGCACTTTGTTTTTCAAAAAAGCATCCTGGATATACTAATGATTGTCAAATTACACACATAATGTCTCATTAAAAACAACTGCAGGGATGGAAAGCAGAATTTAACCGAGAGTGGTGCTATGTGTGACCTGAAGTTCCATTTTACTTGGTCATTTTCTGCTGCATTTTTAGTGAGATGCGATTGATTTTTGTTCATTTTTTTCTAAATAGATCATAATTTGTGGATTTGAGTTGTGTTTTTCATCCATTTCCATGCTGGATGAGCAATTTTATGCGCCGTTGGTGACATTTGAAAACTTCCACAAGAAAAGAAAACAAGAATTGCACAAAAGCTGTTAAACCAGATAATGTTGCATCGTGTCGTCGCAATAAAAATACTTCAAAACTCATTTGCGAATAATCCGTGTGAATTTTGACACGGCAGCTGACAGCCTGACGCAAAAAAAAAAAAAAAAAAGTGAGGGTACCTGTGCAATTTATTGATTCACAAGATAAGTATTTATAGCTGAATGTGCGACAAAAGGAAAGGAAAGGTCTGGAATCAGAAGAAAAATAAACTATTGAGTCACAGCGTTGTGTGGAGATTGACTGTATCTGTGAAACTATATATAGTGGAGCACAACTGGACGGTGGTGTGACAGGCAGAGACCATAAAAGCGATCAGGCCAGAGAGGGACAGCATATGCCTGGGATTATGAGCAACCAGCCCTGCTTTAGACGAGGCACACACCCTCTCCTGCAGCTGTCTCACATGCTGCATTTGCAATCTACTATCAATGACTTAATCAGTTTGGGCCCTCGCAGCCTCTGTTTGTTGCTCTCGACGAGGAATCTTCACTCCGACTAGTTTGCGGGGAGCGTTTTGATTCATGAGTGACTTTTATTTGAACCCAAACGCATTCAAATGGCAGATAAACGTTCTGAAGTGGCATTTTAACATGTTTTTATTTGCATTTTATGTTCATACTTGCTATTTTTGTGAACTGCGACAACACAAAAACATGCTAAAATGATCAACTTGACTTTTGCTATTGCAAAAAATGCTAATTATTTGAGGCTCAGACTGCAACTAAACAGTGTTTTCAACTCTTTTTGCAATGGTTTTATTTATTGTTTATATTATATAAAGCAACCAAATAGTTAAAAAGTACCAAAAGTTACCAAAGACCAGCTTCCTTTACCCAACTAAAGTAAAAAAAAAAGTAAAAAATATCACAAAGAAACAACATTTTTTGTCATTTTTCTGCTATAAATTGCATAAAAGATTCATTTTGGCATTATTTATAACTGGTTTACAAGCTGTAACTCACTGGTTTATTTACTTACTCATGTTATATGACTTACAATCTATTAATCAGAACAAATTTGCAGATGGTGAAAAACCTCCTCACTTTTAGTAATGATTCAGTTAAAAATGGTGTTAAACCATTAATAAATCCTTATTAGATTGATTTTTTTTGTAAGACAAGTTGTCATACAGTCAGTGATTTTAAAAAACCTGGCAACCCAAACATTGCTCCTATGATGTCTTATACATGCCTTGAAATAATTAGTATAATCAATGTATAATCCCCATGTAAAGTGGATATTTCTTGTCAACTGGAGCTATTAATGGTTGATCAAAGTTCTTGTGAATTCATTTCCCTCCCAACTGATTAATCAATAACTCAAGTATTTGTTTCGTCGATATTCTTGTCAGTGACTAACAGACAGCTTTTGCACAATCCAGAATTAAAACCCATTCTCGTTCCTGAACGGTGTAAAGTTACACGTCGTTCAGAGATAATTGCTTGCACCTGGGTTCAGCTCATCGAGAGCTAAATTATCTCTACCTGTGTCCGCTGTTTGCTCAACATACTCGTCCGGCGCTGTCGTGACATTATAATGACTCCTAAACCTTCTCGCTGAACTCCACCGTTTGGTCAAATACAGCTGATGTTGTGCGGCTTGTCGGGTTTAATTGCGGCCGGGGCTTGTGGGTAAATGAAGCTGTGTTTGCTGTTTGTGAAAGGCAGCTACCTGAGATGAGATTAGGGCAGCGCCATGATTAAGTGCTGCTGTGTTAATGTAGCCGTGCTGCTGTAATCTCTGGTCGACTCTCTGCAGACTGCTGGCAGCGTAGCCCCAGGACACACACACACACACACACATACACACACACACACACACTCATACACAAACACACCTGCATGCACACACACACACACACACACACACACACTGCAGCAAAGGGAGCGCCATGAAAGCCCTGGTTTCCTGAGCTTTGAGCTGGGCTCCCTTGCTTTTCCCTGGAAACATCTTGCCGCTTGATAAATCTGCTATAAATACCTTGAAAAAGATGCAGAAAATGAAACAAAAGCTCATTATCTTTCACATGTGGGGCAATAGTTTTTTTTAAAAATTGAGTTTTAGTGTGTAAAATGAGTCCATCTGTGTATAAGGTATGCATATATTTCTGTGGAGGAATACGTTATCTGATGATAAAAGCTTCAACCCTCGTAGCGTCCTGTGGGTCAAACTGACCCATTTTTAAGTTTGAAAATGTGGGGAAAAAAATTATTTTCACAGTGAAACTTCTGGTGTACATATTTTCAACATTTTTGGGAAATCTTTGAACATTTTTGGTGGAAAAAAATGTGAAAAAAGTTTCTTAAGAACATTCACAAAAAAATCAACCAAAATCCAGCGAATTTCGTGAATGTTCGTACAGAAAATATTACAAGTTTTACTGATATATATGTAATCACTTTTGACATTTTTAGGATTTTTTGGAAGATTTTTACTCATTTTTGGAAAATATTTACAAGAATTTTCTTGGCAAATTAGTTTTTTTTAAATAAAACTTTTAAGGGAAACTTTTAAGGAATTATTGGAATTTTCTTCCTGAAGGTTTTGCAAATTTTCAGTAATTTGGGGGAATTTTTTTGCTGAATTTATGGATTTGTTTCAGACAAGGAAACAATATTTTTTGGTAAATGAGGACCACAGAAGGTTTAAACACGCAAAATGTCACATGAAATCTGTATCAAAGGATTTGGAATAATAAAAGATTAACAATGCGAGACGTAGATTTTACAACGTTTAAGTTTACATGTTTCTTTCTCATAAATGATGATGTATTCTGTTATTGAAAGATTCTAGGAACTTGGGTTGGTGATGTTGTATTTAAATTTATTTAATTCAACAGTGAAGAAACAACAAAAGCCTAATTTAATTTTGCCTCCACAACATTAAAAGTCTCCAGGACACACATAGTTTTAATAAATGCTCTCCTATGTCTATAAGATAAACCTTAAATTGTCACATTCACTCACTGATCTCCTCCTCATCAATTAGCTCGGATCAATTAGCGTGTGGAGATAATGTCGTGGGTGATGTGGGGGGTCTGCCGCTCCCTAAGTCCGTGCAGGTGACCACCACCCACCCGGCTGATGCCTCGGGGGCATCGTGGCCTGAGCCTGTTGTTATGCAGCCGTTAGCTGTAACAACAGTGAGGATAAACCTGCCACTTCAGCTGGGGACTGAATTTAAACACATTCGCCCCAATTACAGTGGATTCTCCTGCACGGCCCGAAGGCAAATGATGTCGGTTTGTGTGCCAGAGGGGAAATGGAGACACGTAAGAACAGATCCCTCGTATTCCAGCGTGGAAAACACTCAGAAATGTACGTTCAAGAAGACGCCGTAATGATTTTTTTGAGCTGACATCATTACCGTGGGAAGTATTTACCTCCAGTCCGATGTCTGCCTCGACGTGAGAGAATATTTTAAACCATTCAGCATGAACAAAACGCATAAATATATACACCTCTGGAGCATGTTTCCTCTGAAGTGCTAAAAATGGATTGTGAGGTCAGGGTGATTGACCCCTCGGAGAAGAACCTCTTCCTTTTATAATAGGGGAAAACCTCTATTTATAAAATGGGACTCTTTGGGAGTTATAAATACACCGAATTATCCTCAAGGCTGGGTCTGATCTCTTAAAGATTTTTGCCTGATAAGTTTGATTCATGTCGAAGCAACAGACGGGTATTAAAGGGATAAATATACCGTAGCCGCTCGGTACACCAGCAGAAATAAGACCTGATGTCATCACTGTGTTATGATGCACAGCTGGAGGATGGATATCGAAGTATACCTCGTGTTCTGTTGTGAAAAAACACGCCGAAAGAAGCGTCACCATTGTTTAATCGAGGTGTAGTGGAACCGGCTGAATTTTAATGGCCCCTGCCATTAATCAGAAGGGACTAAATCATTTACAGCCAGGATGTCCGGAGCATAAACTGCGCTCCCATGCTGCGAAAACAAGGCGCCATGTGTAACGCAGACACCCAGATTACCTCCACTCTGTCCGAGGCCAGGAAGCCGGGTCGCAGAACTCCGCTGCCCCGCTTCCAGGTGAGCAACCGCTGCTGCCGGGAGCCCATTCAGCTCCATGTGGAAGTAGGAAAAACAAAGCACAGAACACAGAGCCAGCACTGAACGAGCAGTCATGTTGTGGCATCTGGAAAAGTGGATTTGCGCTCCAGAAATTGTCATTTTTCCATTTGGTTATTGAGTCATTTCTGATTTAGAGAGAGAGTTTCATATTCCAACAATAAACACGAGAGAAAACACGACTATTTTCAAACATTTATTTCTCAAAAAGTGCAAAAGTATAAAAAAAACACTTCAGTATGTACATAAACTTTAAAATAGTGGCTGTACAATATTTATTATCACAAAATGAGCTCATATCCCTGCAAGACAATAAAAGTTTCAACCAGTGTTCCTATTAAAATATTCTATGGCTTTGCTCTTACACAGATACAGTACAAAGTCAAAGTTGCATTCAAAAAAAGTCTCATGAGCCCCTTGTGTCAGTAGTGAAAAATAAAAACTTTTTTTTGTTCAAATTTAGCTACAGAGATTTGAGGTCAGATCATGTGTCCTTGCAGCAGGCCAGGCAGGAGGTTAGGAGTTGTTGTAGCTACAGTAATAGACAGCTGTGCTGGCGTCCGACAGCACCGATGATATGAGGCTTTCAGGTCCTTGCATGCCGGCCTCATGCGGCCCGTACGCCAGCCCTGCCATGTCCCCACGCGCTGCAGACGAGCTCAAATACTGCTCGAACTCGCTGCGGTCCACCTCGGCCAGCAGCTCGGAGTGGTGCATCTGCTCCACGCTGTCTGCGGGGTGAGGGTGGGAATCGGGCGGCGGGGAGAGCTGTCCGGCCCCACCGGGGTGCCGCTTGGGGTGGCCGGGGCTGCAGTGCTGGGTGTAGTACATGGCCAGAGGGTTGGGGCATCCCATGTAGGACGGGGGCAAGGCGGCAGGCTGAGGAGGGGGCTGCTCCGGAGCCGAGGCTGGGTGTCGGTGCAGGATGGGGTTGGACAGGGGGTCCTGGGGCTGGTACTCTGCCGCCTGAGAGTGGTACGAGTACGCTGGCATCATGTGGCAGTCCTCCTGGGAGTGTGGAGGGAAGAACATGGAGTCTGACTCCACGGCGTCCAGGGGGGAAGTGTCAGGCGTGGGGAGGCTGTAGGTTTCATAAGAGGGGCCCCCGAGAGCCTGAGCATCCCTGTAGTGGCTGAGCGGCTGTGGAGGAACCTGGAAGCCGTGCTCGTGGTAGCCGAGGCCCAGGTTGTCCACGCACACCCGGCCGTCCCCAGGCATCGGCTGGGCCTGGTGCTCGGAGACGCCGTGGACCAGAAAGCCGGAGTCCAGCCTCTTAATCCTCTTCACCTGCTTCCGCCGCCGGGGCCGGTACTTGTAGTTGGGGTGATCCTGCATGTGCTGAACCCGCAGCCGCTCAGCCTCCTCCACAAAGGGCTGCTTCTCTGTGACAGGAAGGGCTTTCCACGATTTCCCTGCAGGTCAAGAGGAGAGTGCACATCAGCGATATGTCAGCAGATACTGTATGCAGCCGGGTGATGCACACAAAAATAGCCTGTTGCCATTTTAGGGGGCAGGGACAGGTTTTTGAGGTTACATCTGATGCTTAACTAAGACAGAGGAACTTTGAAAAACATCACCTGCTGCTCCACTACTCACTGGGAAAAAACATTTACAGCTAAGCAGGAAAAACAGAATAAAATCCACTTGATATAAAACTAAAAACAATCAGAAACAATGGGAAAGGGAATAACACAGGTGTAAATGCAGTATAAATGTACTCACCCAGCATTTTACTCAGCTCGGCGTTGTGCAGGTCCGGGTTTTGCTGCGCCAGCCTCTTGCGCTCATCCTTCGCCCAGACCATGAACGCGTTCATGGGCCGTCGGATCCGCGGTTCGCTCTTCCCGCGATTCTGGCTGCCGGAGCCGGACGCGCACGGCTCGTTTTTCACTTTTGTGTCCCCAAGAGGACTGAGAGGGTCGGACCACTGGCAGTGTCCCATTCCAGGCATCATGACTGACATCGTACACCTTGCCTGGGTCTGATCGTCGCTGGCGTAACCCGCATCGGGACTACTCATCTCTGTCCAGCTGGGAGGGTTGGAGAGCCACCGGACAGCCCGCAGAGGCGACAACACGCTATCACAGCCCGGAGGTAAAAGTTCTAAATAAACGTATCGAGAAAGAAATGAAACCTCTCTGGCTTTGTGGCTGGGATGAAAAATAACGATTCACATCCATTAGCTACTTCCCGGAGCCGCATAGACTGAAAGATACCGACTACTCAGCAGTGAATGTGAATGTTGGAGAGCTATAAACGCGCAGGCAGCCAATCACCATGTGGAGGGAGTGCCCAGCGACGAAGGTGTAAAAAAGTTGAGAGCAGCCCGCCTCCTACCCTTGTTGGGAGGACTGAGACCCTCTGAAGGAAGATGCAGCGAGATTTCGAAAAGGTACAAGAAGATTATGAAATTAAATACTTCTCCAGGTTTTAGTGCGACGTTTTCATCGTTTAATTCTATCTGTTTCTGGAGCGTAAAAACGTGACACTCTTTCATCCACACTAACTCTCATATCAATATTATCCACTCATTGATTTTCAGACACCGACACACTCATTCATCAGTGTGTGTATTGGCCCGAAAACTGTTTTAACTTTTGAATATCAGGTTTACGCGAGGAGTTAATGGCTCCCCTGTTAGCAACTTTTACGCACGGAGGTCTCGGTGGAGAGTCTGTGATTGCAGCTTCATGAGAAGCGCTGGACAAAAGGCGTTAATTGAGCGTTTGGGCTTTCTAAAAGTGGAATCAACAAAAGTGGAGAAAGCCTAAATAAACAAGACACAAACACTGAGAAAAGCTGTGAAGTAGTGTGATACTGGTGCGCTTTTGTCCCAGACTGTGCCAGAACTGTTTCTCCTAATGTGGATGAACTGTCTTTGTCGGTGCAGACGTCGGTTTGAGATGTTAATACATTAAATAATCAGCTACTAGAAGACTCTCACTGAGATTTTCTAAACCAACTGTTGAGGATAATCTATTTTTATTTTACGTGAAAGTCAATGCCAAGTATTTTATTAGATCTCCTTCCAACCTATTATATTTCTTTCATCAACTTACACAAAGCTTTAAGACACCTAAAATATCTCAACTATTATGTCTTACACAAATTACTTTCACCTCACTAGATGCGCATTCAGTTCACTGTGCACTTTATAATCCTTTGTGTGACTTCAAAAAGTTAAAAATAAGGCCCATTCATGATATAAAAATATATACTTTGGTCTATATTTGCCCCCTAAATCTCCCTCCACAAGACCTGAAGTTTCACACTGAGCTTGAGGTGAAACTTTTGGCATGCTTCACTGAGCAGCAGCCCTTTGGATATATGTAGATGACATCAGGCGGTAGTCAAATATAAACTTTATTAACTCTCATGACACGTGTGCAAGCCACAGAATGCGTTTCCGTGTTTTTGGAGCAGCTGTCCAGAACCAGGATAATAGTACGGGGGAAAAGGTTAAAGCAACCTGTTGCACTTCCAGTATCCAGACGTGTTTATGTAGCAGAGAATGAAGCCCCTGTTTGTGGTCAGAAATCCAAACATCACACGCAGGCTGCAGGGCTTCTTATCAGAGCCAGCAGACCCCGACCTGTCAGCTCCATCTCTTCTCGGACCGTTCCCATCTCGCTGTGGCCGATGGTCTCTCTGACACGTCAAAAGGGGCTGACAGAAATATGAGAGATGCTTATGCAACCTTTGCGTGGCCCGAGCAGACACCAGCGGGGACTCCAGACCTCGCTGGGTGACCCTCTAGGGGTTAGAGGGAGATTTGGATGGAGGTTCCAGCCGGGCCCCGGCATGGGACAGGATCTGGACTATAATACTGTCATCATCTATTTTACCACCGATGACCTGATAGGGTTTCCCTCCTCCTCCGATCCTCAGAGAAAGACGGACCCTGTGTGTGTTTGTGTCCCTGTGAATGTGTGTGTTGACATGGGCGTGGGTGTGAGTGTGCCCTGGCTGCCTCCCGCTCCGTGTGGGAGTGAAAAATCCTGGCTTTTGATGCGAGAAGTCATAAAGTCTGGAGTCGTAGCCACATTTCCTCTACAAGGTGAGGTTCAGAGTCAACCCAGAGGAGGAGGAGGTGGTGCTGGGGGGATAAGGGGAGGTGACACGCCTCAAACTACCCCCCCTCCTCACTCCATTCCTCCCCCTGCCCCTCCGCCGAGTCCCCCACCCCGTGCCTGGGGAGTCTGGGGCTGGGTGGGGGCCAGGGCTCTCGACGCCAGCCTCAGGACTCAGCGCTCAGGGAGAGGTCACTTGGCTTGCTTACACAATGGCATTATCTCAGTTCCAGCCTCGGCTACTGCAGCGGTGAGCACTTCCTGTCCCTCTGCAAGCACTTCCTGTCCTTGGCGTAGCAGCACAAACTGTCCGCCTTCCAAGTGAGTTCTGAAACACAGTGGAGCTGCTGGTCGCCAGTCTTGCTGTATAAATGTCTGTGGGTGGCTTTCTTGGGAATTGCACAATGTGTTTGCTGGCTCCTTTGTGCTGCGCTGCGAGGCGGGAGTGTTAGTTTAAATCACAGGGACGGAAGGTATATATATGTTAGCACTCCACACTGATCCCCTGAGCTGCACTGACCTGAGCCGGACAAAGTCACAGAGTTTAAACAATAAGCTGCTAATTAGGAGCAAGTGTTTGGGGTGTTTTACTCTTTAAAAGACTACAAATGGACTTCAACTAATAATGTTAAGGCTCTACAGAAAAAAAAGGAAAAAAATCAATCTTATTAAGTTTTGACAGCTTCTAATGAAATTATGTTCAAACATCAAACTACAATGAGGAGAATTAGCTTCCCGCAACAATCAAAGGAACTGTTAATCACCACTTACTAGATGATTGATTGATGAATAAATGATTGCTTCAACACAAACATTGAAATTGATTACTGATAAAGTCAGTTTTTTCCAACTAGTATCTTATTTTAAAGGAATCTGAAACAGTTACGTCTTTAATTGCCATAAATTATGGACAGAGGTTTTAAGTTTGCTATTTAAAAACAGCATTTGCAAGTTGTTCAAAAGGAAAATGACAGGGTTATTTATGACAACATGTTTTCAAGTTGGAGAATTTCAGAAATTGAGTTGCTTTAATGTTAAAAAGATAGGTGAGGGGGAAAACTCCCCAGTGTCATTAAGTTAACTCAACTTGAACTTTGTTTTAAATCAACTAATGCAGAGATTTGAGTTAAAATTACACACAGCACTAAATTGATGCAATTACTGACAATATCATGTCAACACAACCCATGAAAATAATGTCTGCAACTGAAAAGGCTTATCTAAATCAGTACATTTTTATCTTGCAACCATGTGTTTATCTAAGTCATGAAAACAGGTGCCTTGAATTTCTTTATAGAATGTGATATCTGCAAAAAAAAAGAAGCCAAAAGTCATTAATTTCAGCTTCCATTTTGACTGTCGCTGTTTCATCTCCATATACATTAAATTTCAAAGTGTTGGATAAAAGGAGAATTGAAAGTGTTGCCTTTGGCTCTGGGAAAAATGTGATTAGTTTCAGATTTTTGCCACTTTTTCTTGTATCTGTCCCACACTACTCTGACTCACCAGACGGACATTTTGCTGAGGATTTGGATCGTGCTGAAAGGCGCCATTGCTTGATTTATTTATTCTTTTGTGAATTAGCCACAAACAATTAACCCATCGTTATTTTTAGGAAACGCCAAAAGCCACATCCTTCACTTAGCTGCACCCATTCTGATTCTAATAGAGAACCTCAAACTAGCCAAATCTTATTCCGCTTATAAGAGAATAACAGTGAGGTGCAGGTAGACCATTCTACATTACAGAATAGGCTGGCAAAGTGAGTTTTTGTGCCACACTAGCACTATGTAGAGCCTCCATTAATATATGTATCAATAGAAAGACTCTATCATTGTGGTCTTTTTGGAGTGTAACCAAACCTTAAAGATGCATTTACTGATTATTTGGCCGATTGATGGCAGCACAGCAAGCTGTAAACAGGAAGTATGACCCTTTTATGAAGCCACTTCAAAGCTGAAGTCATGTTTTTGCCATTTGGTGACACCAGGTTCAATGCAAACTCTTCTTTAAGCTCCATTTTTGGTCTCCACCACAAAAGTGTTTTTGGCAGCTAAATGCTCCACAATGTTTACAAGCTTGCTGCTAATCAGTTGTGTGACTTCATGGCTAGAAATGACACATTTCACATTAAAAATAGTCATTTTATCTGCAGTTTTTTCTTTAAAAATGAGTCTAAATTCAATGCACATCCTTTAAAATGACATGCAGCCCTGCATTCAACACTCAGATTGTGTATCTTTTGTGTACTGCAGGATATTGAGGCATTGTTAAAGCTAGAAAATAAATTAGAAGCTATACAGTCGGTCGTGGACCTCTTTAGAAGTGTACAGACATCTGTCATTATCAGCAGTGAGATAGCGATTGTTTAGATTGTCTGATTAGACTATGACTTCCTCCAACACCTGCTCGGCAGAGCGGGAGGTGTTTCAGGAGGGGGGGAAGGGGCTCATCAACAGGAGAGAATGAGGAGGTTAAGGAGGGGAGCACATAACAGGTGTGCGAGAGAAAGGAGAGGAAGAACGTCTTGTCTGAGATTGATTCTGTAAATAGAAATCGCACCTTTTCCTGAAGCTGGAACATTTCAACACTAATGTCAGTCAGGGATTCATTTCTGCTATCAGCTGTCATTTAAACCCTGCAGAAGTCCAAAAAAAGGGAATATATCAATGAAAAGTATGTAGTTTCACTTATTAAAGTTGGTGGTTGAGCTTTAGTGACCTGAAAATCACCCCGTTTCGGAGATTGGAGATATGAGACATCATCCAGAAGCTAAGGTGGTTAAAATATGTCTGTAAGTAGGATGTGAGAGTCCACGTCGGGTTATGTTTTTTCCAGAGGCCAGTGCGCAAGACAGTCTGGTCACAGAATTGGGGACTTGAAATTGTGGCAAATGAAACCAGAAAATGAAATAAAAATGGTCACGGGGTTTGAACGTTTGCATCCCGCTCACATGCAGACACGCACATGTTTGTAAGTGTTATTTGTGGTATAGTCTTCCCCCTCCCTCAGGGGATTGCTGGGAAAGTTTCCTCGCCCGAGAGCACACACCTCGACCCTGCAGAAAGGGTAGCACTGGGATGTTGTCTGCCGCAGACAAGTGGGGACACAGAGGAAGCCGTCTCCACTCTCGTCTCATTGTTCTGGAGGCGTTAATCTGTCAGGGATCTGCTGGGAATCAGGTGGGAATCTACTCAGCCCTGTTCTGTTTATTGGCCGCTTCATTCCACGTTTAGCGAAGAGCACATTTTGATATCTTCAGCGTGTGCCCCCCCCCCCCCCCCCCCCCCCCCCCGCAGCACCATCCTGCCCCCGCCTCATGAAGATGCTCTGATGATAAAACCGTTTCTTGTTTGCCTCAGTTTGGAGATGAGCACATCCGCCTTGTCTTCTGGTCTCGCCCTCATTCTCTGTATGTTTTACAAAACTGAAACCGGCGTCCAAGACAAATCTTAAATATGCCTTTAGTCATGCTAACATGAGGATGTTTGGAAACTTTTCACCACAAGTTGTGGTGACCTCTGGGTTTGCGCGCTGCCAGAGGTCAGCCAACAATAAAGCGGAAGCAACAAGTAAAATAATCACAGTCTATTTCCTGAGAACATCCATGTAGCTGTGGTTTCAGTCGGGCCACTTAGAGGATACGGCAATTCAAATTATAATGTCAGGGGTAGCAGCAGTGGCTTCACATGTTGGGAGAAATGGCAAATACATATTTTTAAACAATCACTCTTCACATAAAAAGAGCAGGAAAAGAGGGTAAAGAAGAGGAAAAACTGCTATTATATGAAATCTAAGCTGACTATTGTTCTAAAAACACCTGCAGCTCATTTATACTACAATATGTCATGTTTTACCATCAAATATCACAAACTTGATATTATTGTATTGTTATTTTATTCCGAAATAGCTACTTTCCCTCTTATTTTTTTACTCTTCAGTTTTTGCATTAAAGAAGTATTTTTTAGGATATTTTGAGCAGATATTTTTAGGGTTGTAGCTTCATACTTAAGATACAAACATACATGGTGTCTGAATTCTCAATCAACTGTCAGCAAGTGGATAATCGAACTGCTCAAAATATGATATGACTTGTCTAAGCAACGCAATAGTTTAGCCTAATTATTTGGCTGAAATCAAATATTAGACGAGTTTGCCAATTATCGACTATTTTGATGATCATTTTGTGTAATTTTTACAGGAAAAAAAGCATACATTCTCTAATTCCAGCTTCTAAGATCAGAATATTTTCAGGTTTCTTTCCTCCTGTATGACAGTAAACTGAATATCTTTGGGTTGTGGACAAAAAGAGACGCCATCTGTAAAACACTAATTGACATTTTCACCATTTTCTGATACTCTAGAGACCAAACAACTGATCAATTAATCCAATAAATAGTCAACAGAGCACTTGACATAGTTGCAGCTCAAAGTTGAACCAGTAAAACAGTTTGTAAAGCTGAAAAACTGGGTATTCGTTTTACAGTTCACTTGTGTTTTTTGTTCAAAGAAGCTAACACAGTTACCAGTTAAGCTACAATGCACACTCTGAGGGTGACTTTCAGCTATTTTTAAAAAACTGTGTTCCCACTTTGTTATCCCAACAACGCAGGGAGAAAAAAAATCTATCAATAAAAGGTCTTGATTGACTGATGAGTCACCATTAGTGAGTTGGGGAAAGGGAAAACCCAGGTTTCCTCAGCGAAATGAACAGGGAGGTCAGCCACACGGGAGAGCAGAGTCTTTCATCTCTTCACTTTTACTGGCCCGACCCTAATCCTCCCCACCGACCAGCAGCACATTGTCCTGACAGAGGCTAATTGAAACCCTTATTTATCATTTTTATGACTTTATCCATGAAGACAGGTACGTTAGGCTTCCTGTTCTCCAGGTTCCTTGACAGAACGGTCGCGTTATTAGGGTCAAGCTCAGCTCCCATCTTGCCACGGCATTGTTTCCACTGGTGCTATGACCATTCCCAAACTGATAAGATTTGTCTATTTTAGGTCTGTCTTTTCTTTTCGTCCTTGGGTTGAGTATGAGCCTGAAATAACTTTTTTTAGTTATTAAAAACCCAAACTCTCGGGGGGGGGGTAAAAATAATTTTGCTAAATGACAAACTATTTTTGATTTTTGTTAATTAGAAACAGTAACTTCCCAAAGCAATGTTTCTCATTATCTGCACCCACGCAATTCCTTTCAGTGTCTTTGTATTGCAAAAATAAGGAACTGCTTTATAGCTATTGGTGAAACAAGAAATGACAGATTATCTCCAAGCCGCATTATTGTTTTCCTGACAGCCATCAGCCACATAAATACCATTCTCCACAACTTGACCAACATTTGACCCCTCCGCCCAAAGAAGTCCCTCAATTCATCTAATCTGTTTCGCAGTGAGATGATGGTGAAGCTTGAAGAGATTCCAGCACTTTGAACGAAACATAAGAATAATATCCAGACTTTAAAATCTGTGCCTTTATGATGAAAGTTAATTACTGATGGAACTGAGGATTTTGGAGGAGACACTGAGGCCTTTGTATATGACAATCAGGGTGCGAATTGATCCCTCAGTCGCTCAAACACTCGCAGTCCTTTCATGTGTGGCCTTTGCCTTGTCGAGGCGCTAAAGCGTCACCACGGGACAAAACGCTGATACCCCGAGGGTGCTAACGGGACGCCACGTTGGTCCAGGGTGGCCGGTGTCGATCAATAACGGCGTGTGTGATCAGTGGCATCACAGCCGGCAGGAATCTGGATCAATAGAGGCGAGCAAGGAAGCTTCTGAGAGACAAGATAAGAGAAAAGATCCAAAAAGTTTTCCTGAGCTGCGGTGGAAGATCACAAGACTTATTTAGTTTGGGGAGTTTCTCTCTGGCTGTGAAATAATGCACTGTCACTTCTGGAGATTACAGAACAAGTACTCCAAAACTCACGCCTGGAACTTCCTCATAGCAACTTCTCTTTTAATCGACTGTGGTTAAAAGCTCCTTAAAAACTGTTTTCCCACATCAACTATGAGCTTTGATCGTCTGGTAATGAGTTTAATACAATCACACTGGCACTGAAACGGTGATTTTACATGCAGAAAATGAGCCTTAAGTCCAGTTTGGTGCGATTATGTTAAAGCTACACTGCTCTTCAGACAGTGCTGTCCTTTATTTTGCTAAAGTAAGAGAAATGGCTGAGGAATGCAGCTCGTGTTGTTTTCACACAGCTGTGGTTTTATGGAGGAAATGCACTGTGTGTGTGAGTGCTTCCTCCCTCCGTTGTTCCCTTTACACTAACGCTGTATAGAAACAAGCATCACAGAGAGGAAGAACCGACCCACCTTCAATCACACATTTTTTTTGTCTTCTTTGGGTTGAAAGAACACCCAGCCTCCCTTTTCTCTCCTGTCAAATTAATATCCAATCATACTGAGTTAACAATTACAGATGGATGAGTGCCAACTTAACAACGGTGAGGAGTAGAATAAAAAATCAGGCTCAGGTGTGAAAACTTTGCCGTCACCTTTTTTTAAAATGTTCCTTTTTGAGAGCAAAGTGAGGGCTGACATTAACATGTTTGATGAGCATATAATCAACCCGACCGTCTTAACCACGCTCACTAACGTCACCGTGAAATGTTCGCCGTGAGATCACTTTATCAATACATTATCTCACATATCTGGCCTATCTTAAACTTCAAGGAGCTCCTGTGTTTGACTAAACCTCTGTGTGTCTGAGTTCACCTGATGGAGATTATCTCAGTTCATTTACACACAATGGTCTGGATCATCAATATCTCCTCACTGCTTACCCGAGGTTATAATGCAGCACAGAGCCACTGCAGCCCCAGTTTTAAAGGAATAGTTTGAGAGAAGACTCATAGACGAAGACTGACGCCACTCTCATGCCTGGACAGTCAGTAAGAAGGCAGCTATTTAGATTACCTTTGCACAGACTGGAAACAGGGGAAGCAGCTGGGCTTGGCTCTGTCCAAAATCCACCCACTAGCTCCTATTAATTTAACATTGCAACCAGTTTACACAACATGCATTGGACAACAACCAAAACATGAGCTAAACGAACATTGGATTCAGATCCGTACAGTGGTTGTGGTCACCTTACATCCACAAATTGTAGCTTGCGTGTATTAAACAAATATGTTTGGTACATTTTGTCACCTTTGAACGGACACAGGGTTAATGTTTCCCAATATTTACAGTCTATACGCTAAGCTAAGCTAAGCTAACTGGCTTCATGCTGCAGCTTCAGACACAATTAAAACCACCTGACAAATGTTATCCCTCTCATGCCATGAGCTGCTCTGACATTGTTGTTCTCTGGTGTTACATAGCGGTGTTGGTAGCTCATCGTTTAGTTTTTTTGGCCTCTGTGGACCGAGCTTGTTTCTGTGCTGTGCCAAAAACTAACTGGAGCAATTATCCTTATGTTTCTGCAATATTTCACGTGCTCTGTGTACTACATTATAAGCAATCCAGCTGTTTTCACCTGTTCCAGCAGATTTAAAGTGGCGATTAACAATATATAAAGCTGTTTTAGATCCATTTTCTTCTGCTTTTCCGAAAACGGGTCTTGGTAGCAGCATTTCCAACATCCCTCCAACACCATGGTCTTTCCAGGGATGCTCCCAGCCCAGATGAGATATGCAGTACCTGCAGCAGGTTCTGGCTGTACCCCAGGGTTTACTCTCTGTTGGATGTGCCCAAAAAACCTCAGAAAGAATGCGCCCAGGAGACATCCTGATCAGGCAACCAAACCATCTCAGCTGGCTCCTTTCAGTGCAAAAAAGCAGTGACTCTACTCCAAACTCCTTACCTTATCTGTAATAAAGTTTTCCACTTGCCTAAAAGGGATTGCAGCACCAATACAGAAAAATTAATGCATCAAAATTACTTGATTTCATTCGTAAGGGTTCCATCCATCCATTATCTATGCACTGCTTACTCCTCATTAGGGTCATGGTGGGGCTGCAGTCTATCCCAGCTGACTTAGGGTGAAGGTAGGGGACGCCCTGGACAGGTCATCAGTCTATCACAGGACTACACAGACACAAACAATCACACTCACATTCACACCTACAGATAATTTAGAATCACCAGTTAACCTCAGCATGTTTATGGACTGTGGAAGGAAGCTGGAGAACCCAGATAAAGCCCACGCTGCATAAGGAGAACATGCAGCCTCCACACACAAAGATCCCAGGCCCAGGCCGGTTACAAACCAGGGATCTTCCAGCGGTGCTAACCACTGATCCACTGTGCAGCCCATTCGTAGGAGTTGCATTTAATTATAGCCCATAGGATGATTAGAAAATAGGCAATTTTGCAATTTTATGCACAGAATCCCTCTCATAAACAATGCCACTTAGAGTCCAAATAGGGATATTGGACACATCAAACACACACAGCCTAAACATCAGGAACAACACTACAGCCCTGCCTATAATCATTCTAAACATCAGGTGTGATTATTCTATAAACTGCAAGCTTTTTTTTTTCAATTTCTTTGGGGTGTAAGCAGCAGAATATTGCATTGTCAGGAGATAATCAATGTTAATCACTTCATCTGTCAGTAGTAGTACTGTTGTAGCATCTGGTGTATGAATCTCAAATTACTAATGCTTAATTTAGTAAATCAAAACAAGTTTATCGCACACACATACGTTTTAGCAATCTATGTCAGCTGATTAGCCTCCCTGGGATTATTTCTATATGATAACCTGGGAAAACTCGCATCAGGAAACTGAGGGAAAGTCCCTCCTGATATCATCACGAGCTGTGGTCAGACAAAAGGCTGCTACCTGTGCTGACATGCTGCAGTGTGTGAAACAATGGAGACCCAAGAGGACGCTTTCTGCGGCTGAAAAATGGCATCCAGATATTCAGATCAATGCTCGTGGTGCAGACTTTGAACTTTGCAGTAATTGTTGCATTCTGTGCAGCGGCAGGTTTGGCTCTTTTTGGCCCGATACCATCCAAAACATGTGTTATCGCTGCAGGCCGCGGAGCATGGGGTCTTATCAGATGGCCTTGTGGCCTTACAATAACACGGGCTCTATCATGCCGAACCAGACCTCTATCTGGCAGCAGTGTCATAAAACAACAACAAACAGCCTGTAAGCAGTGCACATAATTTTACTCAAGATGCCCCTACAATCTTGGAGGAGCATTTATTAAATCTGAGGTGGCATGCTGAGGAAATACACTAAACTTTTGCAGACTTTAAAATGTTCTTCACTGATTGTGATTGTTTATATTGATGGCAAATTAAAACCTCCAAGAATTTATATGAAACAATGACACCGTAAGCATGATTTTGCACATTTTTACCAATAAATAACCCTCAAAGTGTTGGCCTTGGACGGTCTCCTGTCTCTGTGTTACAAGGCACAGATTTACCGAGTAAATCAAAGCAGACAATTTCCTCAGCTCAGAGGAAAACCCCTCGGAGGAGAATGAGTTGATAATGTCTGAATGTGCCCACAGCTTCCTCTGAGATAAATAAATACATAAATAAAAACACGCCTGGCCACTTCAGATTTATTGTTCCTCTGTAGGCTGTGAAGTAGAGGCTATATTGTTTATAATAAATAAGTCCATTAACAGATTTGGCCCAGGTGGGTGACAGGGGCCTCTGTGACATCCCCTCACTGCCCCCCCCGTCAGCACCTAGAGCCCAGCGGGGCCAGACTGCTTCCATTTAAGGCAGCGATGGCCAAGGAAAAGGGGGACGACAGAGGTTAGTGTTGGTTCGACTGGGCTGTGAGACTGTGTCACGTTTTCTGGAGTGATAAGAGCCGGAGCAGGAAGCTGTGAGAGGGCAGGAAGGAAGAGAGCTTAGGTCTGGAAGGAGAGAGGGGAGCTGTGGAGATGGAGGATGAGGGGGCAAAGAAAGATGTAGGAGGGCAAAAACAAAACTTAAAAAATGATCCAAGGAAATGCAGCAAATCTTAACTACACGCTATTGCATGCAGTACACTTCTTCTGTGCGCTGTTTTGTGCACGCAGGGATGTGGGAGGGTGAGCCGAGCTCTGCTGGGAAACGCAGAGGGAACCTGGAGTCCAGGGGGAAGTGAGTGGATGACTAAATTTGGTGTGAAAGGCCACACTAACATACACCTGCTTCCCGCAATCAAACAAGCCACACAATGATGACGATATCAAGCATCAGGCGCATGTTTGTTAGCGCCGGTGATGAGGAAAAATAGAACTTTATACTGGTGTTTTTCCTAAAACCTGCACAAAAGCTCAAAGCTCATAAGTGTTTCTGAAACTGAAGTCATGTAGGAAGTACTATGTACATGTTTGAGCATGCTTTAGGAATCTAGTACAGTTTTTAGGCTTGCACCCTCTTGCAGTTTCATTGATGATTTTTGCGTTGTTGCACAATCACACGTGAAATCAAACATGAGCTATAAATAAAACTTCCTTCTCTCACTCAAACTGCACTTCTTATATAACTATTATGAAATATTAGTCAATATATATCGACTGTGTCCATTAGTATTCAATTTTCAAAATATTTTTAACTTTTACCATCCAGTTTTTTGGACTATGCACATGGAGTATTTCTCCAAACAAAACAAAAGACAAAAGTAAGTAAAGAAGGTTGGTCTGCTAACCAGTATGTAGTCAGTTTTGTGAAATATTTTGTATGACCCACAACAGTATGCATTAACTCTGTACGTTGCATAGCTAGCATGTCGTTAGCCTATTAGCATAGTTGCCTAAGTCATGAAGGCCAAAAAAATGACTTAGGCAATTATGCTATTAGGCTAACGATGTGCTAAACTAGCTAAACGAGTTACTTTTAAATTGAACATTTACACAGCATAGTCAAGTAACTGAGTAGTTGTTTGGTAATTCATGTTTTTTTCAATTTTCAAGTTGAAATTGTTCAAGATACTCAAGACAATTCTGTAAAAAAGCAAGAGAAGTTATGCAAATAGACTTCTGATTGATTTGCATCGATACAAACATAAGAGAAACAAGGCAGTATAGGCATGTTTTGCTATTGACATCTTGGTAAAAACTCTGTGATGGTATTGCTAGCTAACTAGACTAGGCTTATCTAAATGAATAGGAAGGGAGCCAAAAGTGGATTGTCAGTGGTCAAGATGTGGTGAAAGGTTAGCACAGCAGGAAACCACAACTTGGAATTTAGCATTTCTGTGTTTGCATGTTTTAACGAATGAGAAACAGTTTGGAGTTGCTAGTAGGTTGATTTTTGTTAACTTTGATGACAGAGCCATGCTAGCTTCCTTTGTTTCCAGTCTTCGTGCTAAGCTAAGCTAAACTAGCTTTATATTTGCTGTACAAATGCAAGAGTGGTATCAGTCTGCTCTTTAAACTGTTAATTAGAAAGCTTAACTATATTTCTATAAATGCTGAACTTGAGTTTACATGTTTGTCAGGATACAAAAGCTAAAACACAAATCTAAATGCAAATGAAATCTACCGAAAACCTTTCTTAAAGACTGGATTTATGTTTTTCCATCAGATTTAGGCAAGAGAAAAGACAAATCAGGCTGTCATCATAACCAAAACACAAAGTGAAAGCTTAAATAATCCTTAAATTTGAACTTGAGGTGTAAATAACCACCGTCTTAAATCACTTCGATTTTGATCTTCAAGTGGACTTTCACCATCTGAGAACTTCCCAGGTGAGAATATCAGCCGCTCAGTCCCACTACACGCTCATCTTTCCCCCTTTTTAATCAACCTGTTCATCTAAAAAGGATTTCTCTATTTTGAGATTTTAATCCAGTGTCTGAGTTAATCTCTGAAACTGAGGGATTGGAGGAGGGGAGCGGACGGCGCTTCAAAGCCACTCAGCATCAGCCCTGCTCTCACAATTACACCCACAAGGCATCAAAGCGACCAGTAAATCACACTCTCATAATGCCTCTCGGAAAATTAATTTTTTGAGGCTCGGGTCTCGGTCATGTAGGTCAGAGAAGCTGACACTGGTTTGCTCGATTTTCCAGGCATTTTTCAGTCAGATTAAAACAGGAAAAGTCTATGTGACGGTCAAGCATCTGTTAGGTTTAAAAACAACACATCAGCAGAATATAAAGAACACAAACACATGGAGAATTGTCTTGCTCAGAACACTTTATGTGGAGTTTTACAGCAAATGCATTCTGTTTGACTTTTTAAAAAAAATCTTTTTAAGTCCATTAATGCATTTCTAAGCATCAGACCTTCAGTTCTGCTTTACTGCGGTTTGCAGATGCTTTGTGAGCTGTGTCCTATTTGGACAGTCGGTGCAACAGAGGGAGCCCTCCGCTGGAAATCACAGATATTACACTTTACCACAGGCTCTTACTGATACAACCTGCAGTTTACAGCTGTGTGTGATTGACTGGATTATTCTGCACACATGTAAATCTGCAAAATGCACTGAGATAGTGTTAGAGTAGCAACAGCATTAAAAAAATGCACGATTACTGCACAGGTGTACATTTACCTTTTTACACACCATCAAAAACAAGCAGCAGTCTGAAGCAGAAGTTGTTTTTTAGATTGTATCCAGTTGAATCAGTCTTGAAAATCGTCACAAAAGGCATGCAAACAAAGCAAAAAATATCATATTCTTACTATATTTGTACACAGAAGGTATAAATCCCTGTCAAATTTCTCTGTTAATCGCTGCATTTTGTGTTTCCTTTTGTATACATATATACAGTTTTTGATCGATAAATTAAAAAATAAACATTTACACCAATTCAGACCACATTTCAACACGTCTAGCTTTAAGTATTCATTACTATCAGCACAAAAATTAAAGAAAACTTCTGGATTTAGACATAGAATAATGCCTGAGAAGTAACTATATTCTGGATATGACAGCAACTTTATCTTCTATGAAATACAAAGGGCTAGATGAGATTTTTTGCAATTGTTTTTTTTCAAATAGCTGTCAGTATGTGAGAGGTTTTGCACAGTCAACTCAATGGAAAAACAATTCAGTGACAATGACACTGCTCATAATTCATAATGATCTCAGTTTTTAGGTTTTCTTAACAATTCCGTATTTTAAAACCGTTGAAATGTCATGTACTGAGGACAGAGCCACATAGTCTAGCCTCTACTTGCCCTCTGAGGTCTTTATTAGTGGTCTATTACTGTAAAGCTGCTATCAGCAACTGGGGGGTTGGGAGGGTCTCCCTGGCTGCCACTAAGCAGTAAATAAATATGAGCCTATTGTATTCCTGTAGGCTCACTGTCCTTGCTCTCCCATGCTGAGTAAACGCTCACGTACAATGGGAGGCCGGACTGCCTTGTCATTACTGATCCCCCCTGCATTGCTCTTCATGGCTCCTCTGCCTGGGAAAGTGGCAACGGAGGAAAGAGGAAGCAATGAAAAGGGGATCCGACATTAGAATATTTTACAACGTCTGATGCCAGAAATAAGGTTGATCTGAAAGTGCTTTTTAACTTTTCTCTGCAGCATCAAAGTCGACGCCACCTGATCCGATCTCACGACGAACGCAAACTAAAATCACAACATATTCCTACTAACAGCACTGGTGCAAAGTAACTGAATACATTTGCTAAAATACTGTCGTTAAGTACCCTGTACTTGCATGTTGTTGTACTTGTCTAATAGAAATTCTTTAACGGAAATATTGGATGTCATTCCATGACAGCTACCTGAAGTTCAGGGCCTCTTTTGAAGATTTACTTTACAGCACAACTGCAAAATGTTCTTTTTATTGAGTCAGATTTGTCAGTTATTGTGTCTTATTTTCATAATACAAGAGGAAAAGTTAGATAATTTCAACCTGTTTTAATAAAAATCATCAGCTCTCATGAAGTTTATAAAATGTCATTTCTGTCTTAATTCAAGCACATCTGGTATTCCATCTTCTGCAATTCAATTCAATTCAATTCAATTCAATTCAAATAACTTTATTTGTCCCCAAGGGGCAATTTAAAAGGGCATACAAGCAGCTTAAAAAAGACAACCTTTTTCCAGATTCTCATACTTACCTCTAGAAAACTCATCGGCTTCTTTTTCTAGAAAACCATCTTAAAGAACCTGTCCAGACTGACAGATTCTCCTCTTTTCTTGCAGTGCAAAGCAGAAAATCCTCACTGTTAGTATTAGCTTAACATTAACTCGGTGAATTCTTCAATTACAATTCTACTGTTAGGGGAAAATCACAGGAAATGCAGCCTTTGGACAATTAACAATGGTTTGTATCACCCTTGAATCTATAAAAATCGTTCACTTCAATGGTTAATTTTTCTACTGAAAGCGTAAAAGCATGTAAATGTTTGAATCACTGTATACAGAAAGGTTTAATGTTAGTCCGAAGGGAGGGTATGTAAAAATTCCAACAATATATCATATTAAAACTACAGCCTTTTTTGGTCTGGATGAATGGTAGCTTATGTTAGCAACCTTTAGCTCGATATTCAAGTCATTATTAATGCCACAGTGAGGAGATTTGGATTGCTACAGCAGCAAAGGGGATGGTGCAAACATTTAAGAAATATCAGTAGAAAAAGAAAAAATTAACAAAAAAATAGACACAAGTATTAGTTCAGGTTATCCAAATTCCTCTGGATGTGGAAATAACAATATTGCACATATCAGTTATATTGCACAGATTCTTTAATGAATAGAAACACTGATGAAGAATAATTAATATTGCAAAGGTTTGTCCATAAGGAGAAAAAAATAATAATATTGCAGAGTTTGCAGAGTGTTGATGTTGCACCAAAACGAAGTGTGACAGTTATTCAGTATGCCACTTCTACTCATGCTACCATTACATTTAGATCTTATTGTTCTCTCCATATTTGTCGCTTGTAGACATAGCAGCAGCTGTTGAGCAGGACCTAAATAGTCCCACTTTAGCTAAGATTTTTGAATGCCTGTTTGTAGCTGAGTATTGTTGCTGTGTGTTGTTGCTTTTCACTGAGTAGAATCCGTCATTTGTGTCGTGGTGTGCTCAAGCCGTAAGGATAAAAGCAAGAAACTGAAAGTTGTGGAGGTTTCTGGCCACCTCAGGCTGGTGGAGCTTCCTCTGCAGTTTCTCCACAGGAAGAGCGCTGACAGGGCTGCATGAACTCACCGAGTTCCTTGCATGAAAGCAGAAGCGAGGCCTTGAGCTAGGAGGGGTGCGCAGCGTCACCCCCATGGGACGGCATTATTCAGGTCTGCCTCGGCCCCCGCAGGCCCCGGCAGCAGGCTGCCAATGCCAGGTTGAGGCGGACGCTGCCGTCCCGTAATCACCGATGACATACATGAAGTACTTTTCCAGATCGGTTTTCCTGTCCTTCCAGCTGAGAGTGGGGCAAACAGCACAGGAAGAATAACACAAGTCGTGGCCCGGCTCAGGGAATGTGGCCTTTACAAACACAGCACAAATAAAAAAAGTTAAAAGGCGTGCTGCTCTCCTCCTGAGAGCCTCAGAGCGAGGGAAGTGAGGCTATGTCCTGAGAGAAGGTTCAACCTTCCTCAGCGCCCCAGCAGACTCAACAATAAGCTGCCAATCAAACCCAGCGCCGTTTATTCTGAATCACCTGCCAGAGCTGGAGCCCCAAATCAAGACCACTTTTCTGACATGTTGCTCTTGAGTTGCATGCGTTTTGTCTCAGACTTATCTTTAGCTCGGCCGCCTCTGGGTGTTGAATCAGCTTTTTCCTGTTAATCTTAATATTTGCAAAGGAAACTCTGACCACTAGTAAAGCTGTAAAAACAATTATTCTCACACTTGCACGGGCCAGTCAGTCAAACCCTGCTGTGTTGTTTAGCAGGTGGTGTTGAAACCAGAAGATGCTTCATTTAGCATTTACAAATAAAAGTCATTTTAAAGTAGTTTCAAACTCCCGCTCTGTTGCCAGCCTTAGCGTGGGTCTAATTTTAGGTTTTGTGTTTGTGAGTTTACCCAAAGACAGATTTTTCTCGAGTCCAAAAAGCAAAACATCATTTGTATGTCAATGTTTGTGCTTCCTAATCACGCAACAACCAGTCATGACCCTTTGTGGGTGTTCTTGCTGTGAAGAAAAGGAGGTTTGCTTTAAACACAACTGCAATATCAGTGCATTATACCCAAAGTGGTTTTACAGCAGCAGCTTAGCACACAATGCATTGCTGTCAGGTGCTACCTGCTTCATGCACACAGTCTGCTACCTGCTGAGGGGCCTGGTGACCTGTTAAGATTTCACTCTGCTGAATCAGGTGTGAAAGACGCCACGTCAACACAAGCTTACAAGTGCCCACTGACATGGCGGATCAGGGGGAGGAGGACACGGAGGGCATGGACCGGCTCAATGCAGTGCCACTGGGGGTCATCACTGTATGGAAATGCTGTGTAGATACACTAAAACACAGACATGTTCACAATATATGTGAGTTTAGAACAGCTCTCTTCAGACACACGCATAAAAACAAAAATCATTATACTTCTTTTAACCCAGCATTCACTGTCCAGTAAAGCAGGGCAACAAGCTTTGGACTTTTACACATGTATATAGATAGTAGTATAAAAAATAGATTATCCCTTTCCACCCTGGAGGTCCCTGTACCAGGATCAGGCTGAATCTGTTGTAAAAACACAACCAGCGCCAAATTTTTCAATGGCTGCCAAGCATGGCACATTCACTGAACAGGCCACCTGGTTCCACTGGGACTGAAATAGATGTAGCATTTGTGGGGCGTCACTGCCGTTGTGTTAAATTTGGTAGAGTTGCAATAGTTTAGAACAGATTCAACAGCATGAGTGTCACTGACTCAGTGTTATATGGATTTTACTCATTAATTTTGAGTAAAATTGCTGTTTTCGAAAAAAATTTCTAAATCTTTACTTGGCATAAAGCGTAAAGATGCATATTTCAAAATTCTCCCAAGTGTGTTTTAGCCGGAGAGCCAAAGGTTGCCCATTTTGACCTCACAGTTTTCACCTTTAAAGCATTAGAGTTATCCCAAAAGGAATTTTCATCCAACTCATGGAGTTGACTTGATGTTTTGAACCCCAAAACCCACCTGTGAATTTGGAAGGCATATTTGCTTTTAAATAAAATCACCAAATCACACCATTTATCAGAGCCAGAACCTTTAAAAACACAAAGAATCATCTGCGTGTCTCATTGAAAAAAAAATTGCCAAAAACAAATTGTATGCACCAGATCTTTTATAAAGCTAAAAAAAAAAAATCTGCGTAACTTATAAACCAGTACTGAATCAGCTGTGACCAACATGTGATGAAAATTCTGAGACTTTTTGGTTGAACTGCAGGCAGTGTACAAATAGAAACACATGATAAATAAAATATATGCAATGAGTATATACAGTGGAGCAAGTTGTTGGAAGACACATTCAGCATGGTGAAATAGCTTTCTAGACTTGATGTGCGGATTAGTGTGGAAAAATGTAAACAGGCCTAGAATATTTATAGCATATGGAGCCTCCATTTTTTCCAATATTGAATAATCTTCTACACTGATTCCAGTCATATTCAATTTTGTAAAACAATCAGAGAAATTCAGCTTTTATTTCTCTCTCTTCTTATGGCATCATAGCTTTGTCATACTGCACAGAAAAGGATTTATGAGTTCTTTCTACTTTTAGCTGTGGTCGTGTTGTTTCCATGGAGGTGCAGGACTTTATATTGGAGTGAAAAGTGAACCCACAGTGAGTGAAAATGTGACAGGAGCCTTATACCTCTACACTGTATATATGTTGACTGGTGCAGGATGTGGGCTTCGTGAACTGTCAGTAATGTAAATGAGAGAAAAGGGAAATATAAATAGCTGAACTCTTCCGCATAGCTCTGTTGTTTAATTCCCGAGAAAAGGAGGTTAGATAACTGTAAAACAAAAAAGGAAATGCACTCTGACAGAGGACTAAAACCACGACCTAAAATAGCTCTGATAGGTGCTTTTTAACGCTGGATCGTCAGACATACTCACACTCTGAGTCATAAATCACCAAGAGACACTGAGGAAGAAGGTGTGACGCTATTTCCACACAAAAAGTCTGGGAGGAATGATCCACAGGACATTCTGATGATGGTGTGTCATGTAAAAAATATGAAAAAGCTCATTTTTATAAAGATGTTTTCGAGATCAAGTGGCATATTTAATGTTTATCTAAACAGAAATATGAAACGGTCCAGACACAAACAAACACACACACTTCCGGTCAGTTTTAAGGACTGCAGTAATCATCCTCCGAGTGTTTGTTGACAGGCGTGAGTCTCTTTGCTAAGAGACAGAGTATTGTATTTTCACAGCAGGTCACAGGGGCCACACCCAGCAGCTCTATTCTCCTCAGCGAGTCTGTCGGACTCCTGTCGACACTGGTCATCTGTCTGCCATCACCGACTGTCTGTCTCTTGGCTGGAAACTAGGCTGAGGTCATAATAACCACACTGACGGTTATTTTCTGTCGTCTTCTGCACACCGGAGTCAGACATCCTCAATCCTGGTTTAATTAAATGACTGCTGAACATTTTTTAAAAGGCTGTGTCATGCAAATTCGCAAAAAATACCTCAGTTATCTCTTATTCTGTCTAGACACGAGGATTGTTTTGGTTTTATGTAGACAGGATCCTCTTGATTAAGATTAACACGTTACAGTTCTGCCTAATGCACCCATAGGTGTAGGTTATAGGGGGGATGCAGGGGATATATTCCTTCTCAACAAACACAAGAAAGAAGCAGATAACACAAGCAAAAGATTAAAGAAAGCCTTAGACAGGGGCAGGTCTTTCCTCTTCCGCACTGGGATTTCCTTTACTGAAAATATGAATTATGAGCTCATCTAGCCACTGATTCTATTGTGGAAAACCTAATTAAATCCATATATATTCTTCTATACGTTGAATTGTAACCGGGTCCCTGAAGCTTGTGTTTTCCTTTACATAAATAAAGACTTTTTTTTTATTAGTGCTTGCATAAAGACCCACCAGAAAGCAGAAAATGTAGTGGCTGACATTCAGAATTTAACAACTTCTGCTTATTATGGCCCATAGGCGTTTCTAGCCCATTTATTGAATCCCAGCACCCTTAAATTTCAGAGATTTTTTTTTGTATTGCAAGCCCTTTTTTTTTTAACAAACCAGAAAAGTGTAAAAACCATACAGTACTTGGTTGATATTTAATGTTTTAACAAAAAAAGTACAGCACCCCCCCTATCTTGCCTCAAAAATGGTTTGATCCATCCCAACTTTTCCAACTGCGCCTCTACCTGCTAAAATGCTGCCTGCCAGAGAAGGTAATGTACTGTAGTGGTGTAAGTACCTGGCTTAAACCAGGATATGTGGCACAATTCTTAACTTCTACCACTCAATATCAACACATTATTATCATTACAAGCCCTCATTTTTCTGCATTTAATCACAGGTTACTGTTTATGTTGTTAGGTAGGAGTTAGCTAATGTTTTTTTCTAGCTAGCAAACGTTACAGGTGGTCAGTGTCTGTTTGAACGGGACTGAGAGAAGCTAGCTGTTGTGTCCAGCCCGATCTCACGGGGATTCGTGAAACTGTCACGTAAGTTTTAGTTTCGGTTTCGTGTGCACCAACACGATTTCGTCATGTTTTTCGTGCCGCTCACCACGAAATGCGCACCAATGTATTTTAAACGGCGGACTTTTCGTGCCACTCAGAACGTATTTCAAAAGAATGTGTATATTATATTTTTAATGTAAAACCGTGGCGAATCCAACGCTATATTTTGCATGACATCGTCCCTAAACATAACCCTAACCATAACCCTAACCATAACCTAACCATAACCTAACCATAAGCCGGTGGTACACTTACCAATTTGCATAGGAATTTCAAGAATGTCCGGCGGCCGGCGGCCGCAAACGCGATCACACGAGCAGTATACGCCGATGGACAGCTTAGATCGTCATGAATCCGCCGGTATAAACCACTTTCAGATGTGATTACCACAGCGAAAAACATTTCGTGGTGAGCGGCACGAAAAACATGACGAAATCGTGTTGGTGCGCACGAAACCGAAACTAAAACTTACGTGACAGTTTCATGAATCCCCGTGAGACCGGGTTTGTGTCAGTGCATGTGTTAATATTAAAGCCAAGGTGCTACTGACTAGCTAACTGACTGGATGCCCATTAACATAGTAACTCCTATCGTGTGTGTGTGTGTGACCTGACTCCATGCTATCTCGGTGGGGACGCGCGTCATGGTGGGGACCTAAAATGAGGTCCCCACGGGGGGAACAGTGTTTTCTTGGCCATATTGTTGTTACTGAAAAAAGTAAAAGTGAAAAAAAGTTTCTTTTGGGTTAGGCATTGTTTTGGTGTTGGTTAGGATTAGGGTAAGGGTTTGGGGTTAGATATGAATGGGAGTCAATGGTATGTCCCCACAATGATAGAAAAACATAGTATGTGTGTGTGTGTACAGACAGACAGCCTCATCATGGACATAAGATTGTTTTTTTTCGAAAGAAAAGAGCCAGGTTCAGGTAAGAGTGTAAGATCAAATGGTCTTTCTATCATGAGTAATGTTGTAAGTTGGATCAATGCATCAATGTTTATATCTCTTATTAGACATAAAACGCATTGTTCGGTTATTTGCCTTTAGGTTGACAGTACAGAGAGAGAGAGAGGATGCTATTTATTCATATTCTTATTGGTATTTTTCATATTTATGTAATTTTTCAACTAGTTGAATACAATCTATTTGTGTATGATTGTCAGTCCAGAGAGGGAGAGATGAAAAAGGGGAAGGAGAGGAGAGAGTGCGTTAAGTCAGGAAGAACCAGGTAAGAACACACACAGAGAATAGTGGGACGCTAAACAGCAAGTGTTAAGTTGACAAAGAAAAACAGTCCATTCACAATATAATCTTACATATATGTCATGGTGGCTGCAAGTGACAGTAAAGCCAGTAAAGAGGTCTAATGTCAGTGAGTTGAATACTGGTCAACTCGTGCGTATGCAAACTCGTGCATATTGAGTGAATGTAAAATCTGTGTTTTATTATTTATTTACGATGATCAAACATGGATTTATAAACCACTGGCAGTTGCTGAATTTTATTCTGGGTAAATCTTATTTCTGTTGTCATAACAAGACAGGGAAGGGAAGGGATTAGTGTCAACACCTTGCTAGTTAAACTAGCAAGGGTGGCAGGTACTACTATCAATTCCACATTGACATGGACAGAATATATACTGCAAAGGAATATACTTTGTTTCTGTGAGCTATGCATGTAAGATTGAGCTGTAATGCATTGATGGCTTGATTGTCTTACAATAAAGCTATGTATTTTTATGACGATTTCATTCTTGTGTCATTTTTTTATACTTTGTACTTGTCATGACAAGCAAATAATTGCATTTTTATTTTATTATGTACATTAATAGTAGCTACGGAGTTTGCATACACACAAGTTTGAATACGCACGAGTTGACCAGGTACCAGTGAGTTGACTTATCATTGAGCAGTAATATGCACAAAGTTTGCTATTGCTAGTTAACATTAGCAACATAAAAACTTGACTCTACAGAATAAAGAAATTCTAGTCTGTAATAAATGGAAATCTCTGATGATGAGAACCCCATTTAACTCACACGCACAGTAGGCCATCTTTAGAAACAATTTCAATGAGACAAGATCATCATTTCATTCTAGTAGTTTTTATTTCTCTGTTGCAATTCATTAGACAGACTCATAAAGAAGTGAACATTTAACTGGACTACAAGTTCTTCCAATGCTTCTGAGGGTTTTGTTGCAGAGGGGAAATAATGAAGCCTTTTTCATGATCTCTTTAGGATAAGAAACTGACTTCGTGACTGTTCCTGCTGGAGTTTCCTCCTCTGCTCCACACAGAGCAGACGTCCCTGCACGACAGCACTCGGATGAGCTTTATCTGCAGACAGCAGCCGCGAAATTACCCAAACTGCACTCAGGACAGGAAACTATTGATGACCTTCATGTAGGAGGTAAGACAAAACCTATTTATGGCTCACAAAATCTCAAGAATGTCTGAAGTTAGTGAACTCAAATCTCTTTTAAGATTTAATATAAACTCCAGTTGTACTCTTTGTCAATACTGCACACACAGAGCTGGCATATTTTTACATTCTTTACATATTTAATCTCTAATGGGGAAAGTATTTTATGGTTGAGGAATGTTTTCACTGAAGTGCAGCATGTTTTACATTCCTCTCATTCTTCACTGGTGATAAGCTCTCTGACAGATTTCTGATACAAACATCAATTTTTGGACAAACAACTCTGGACAATGTTTGTAGATGATCCAGAATTTCCAACCATAAGGCTGTTGAAAACATATTTTCATATTCTATTTATTTGTTGAACTCACTGCCTTAAAAATGCAAAGAGAAAATGCAGATTTATGTATTGACAAAAAATTAAATCAAAGCAAAATGGAACCAACTTTTCATAATTAAATCACAGCACATGTAAAAGGGGAATCTATCGCTTAATAAACTAGAAGTCTGTTAAAATGCAACTTTGTAAATGTATGAAAAATGTAATAAAACTAAGAGATGACTGTTTTGTCCAGCTGCTTTTTCCACTGCTGGTTTTTGTTGATATTTTCACCTGAATCTCTGATATCATCCAGTTGTTTTTCCTTCAGGAAGTTCCTGCAACTGGTCATTAATTGTTGCTGAGGGGCTGGAGTCTGAGACAAACAACAAGTTGAACTAGCAGCACTGAGTTCAAGCTAATAAAAGAGGAAATATAAGGACTGCTTGTTGTATTACTGGACACATCTTGCAAAGAATGTTTTGCATCACGGTGTTTTGCTGCACTTGCAGTGTGTTTTGTAATATTGTCATGGGAGTTGAACTGACGTCAGATTTCTTCCGCTCATTCAGGTGGCGTCGGACGGCGGCAGGTCTTCACTTTCCTAATCAACTCTTCTGCTCTCTTGTCCAAACAAGGTCGTCCTTCCCTCAGCCTCTGTGCTCATCCATTTCCTTCCAACACTTGTAAACCTGATTTCCATTTCACTGACTCATAGCAGACCTATTTCCAAAAGACACTGACTGTCTTCACTAGTGTTTTGTTAAGGACATTTCAAGTTGTGAAATATTAGTTATCTTGAGCCCCCTCTGGCCACTGCAGTTTGTAGAGCCAGGATATTTAAAAAAAAAAAAATAGATAGATCACATACACTTGTAAAGCTCATGAACATCACAGTAGTCTTGAGTTTCCAATGATGTCTATATTTCTGAATTTTCAAAGATGGAATCACTGAAACCCACGTGTCTTTGTCATGAACGGTGAATGGATACAGTGTCAGCATCAACAACCAAGATTCATTTCACACCTTATGATTGAGCATGGTGTTTGTTCTGGTCCAATCCATGTTTAACACAGAAATCCAATAACAAAACACCACTCAGGTTCAAAACAGGCAGGGAAATTTTCTCAGTTACCCCCTTAAGGTTTGTAGGTCAGTAGTACACAGCTTATTATTACCTATCCTCAAGCCAAGCAAATTTGTTACCGTTGCATCTCCATTAGTTTAGCTAACAAACAGTTAACTAACTTAGCTAAAACGTACATAGCCGGGTTAGCGAGCTACTATTTTAAAAACAAGTGCAAATTGCTGAAAATAGTAACCAACCGAGTTATAACAACAATCTAATGTTTTAGATTTCATAATTTTTGTATTGTAAAACACGCGGCTAATGCCGTTACACAGTTTCTATGGAGACACCAATGTAGTTAAACATCTGTCAGTTAGCTTTTACGTTGGTTACAGGTAGGAGAAAATACATGGGAAAATGTAATATGAGACTATTTGTACTCGTTAGGGTATTTAGTATTTAATTCGGTATCTATATAATCTTCTGAACAGTCCGAATTTCAAGGCACTTCCTCGTTTAAGTTGATTCCTTACCTTCAATATCTTGTAATAAATCCAATGTGAAACAGTGGTTGAGTCAGAGTATGTTAAGTCAAAAAAATAAATCAAAAGCCATAACTGTACTTCAGGAATTTTGTTATGCTGTTTTTCTCTAGAGACTATTTGAAAACTATGTCAATATGATAATTATTAAATACTGGTACACACTATAGTAATAACGATAGTAATGCACATTATTTTTATTAAGACTAGTTGTCTTATGAGCTGTAAACTGTAAAACTACCTGAGGAAAGTGAACTTAACCCAAGAAAACAAGTTTAGTAAACTCGTAATATTAAACTGAGTCAACTATACCGTGGTTTCATAGAGGTTTGCTTTCCTTTTACATTTTCTTCATTTGAAGAGTTTCTTTTTCATTTCACATTGAGAATTTAGATTGTTAGTTCTTAAAACTGTCTACTGTTTTGTGTGAGAAAGAAGAGTCACTTAGGCAGCCCTTTAATAATCCTTATAAGTCTTATTTAGGGTCCGAGCACCGCTGGTGCCGAGATATTGAAACCCTAGGGCTTTTTAAAAAAATTTCTTCATCCGGGAAATCGGCCTTTTTGATACCCTAAACATACTTGAAAAGGCATCAAAATCGCCACACACATCAGGACCTGCGAAAAATTTTATATTTTTGGGGAATGGCACGTGTGCGTGCCAAAATGGCTCAACAGCGCCCCCTAGAAAATTAAGAAAATTCAGCCCCCGAACAGCCTTTCACTTAGAGCCACGAAATTCGGTACGCATATCTAACTTGGGGCTGCTCAGTGGTCTAGTGGTTAGCACTTTCGCCTTGCACCAAGAAGATCCCTGGTTCGAATCCTGGGGTGGGCCTGGGATCTTTCTGCATGGAGTTTGCATGTTCTCCCTGAGCATGCGTGGGTTTTCTCCGGGCACTCCGGCTTCCTCCCGCAGTCCAAAAATATGCTGAGGTTAATTGATAACTCTAAATTGCCCGTAGGTGTGAATGCGAGTGTGATTGTTCGTCTGTGTATGTAGCCCTGCGACAGACTGGCGACCTGTCCAGGGTGTCCCCTGCCTTCGCCCGAGTCAGCTGGGATAGGCTCCAGCACCCCCCGCGACCCTAGTGAGGATAAAGCGGTGTATAGAGGATGGATGGATGGATATCTAACTCGTCAAGACACACAAAAAAGCCTTTTGGACCATTAGCCATAATCCAATAGGCAGTCGACCATTTTGAATTATGAATCATATTTTGGACAATTTTGTGTCATTTTTGGATACTTTTCAAAATCTATAAACTCAAACAGCGTAACCCCGAGAGAGCTGAAATTTGGCCAGGATGTACACCAGTCATGGGTGATCAAAAGTTATCAAAACGCTCCGCAAAAGTCTGAGGGCGTGGAAATGGCGACCCACGGAATGCGGCCATTTTGAAATAGGATTCATATTTTGTCATTTTTGGACATTTTCAAAAATTATTAAAGCAAGCAGTGTAACCCCTACAGAGCTGAAATTTGGTCCGGATGTACACCAGTCATGGGTGATCAAAAGTTATCAAAATGGTCCACAACAATCTGATGGTGTGGCCATGGCGACCAACGGAAAGCGGCCATTTTGAATATATTCATATTTTCGACAAAGTTGTCATTTTTTGACCATTTTGAAAAGCTATAAACTCAAACACTGAGAGAGCTGAAATTTGGCCAGGATGTACTCCAGTCATGAGTGATCAAAAGTTATCAAAACGCTCCGCAAAAGTCTGAGGGCGTGGAAATGGCGACCCACGGAATGCGGCCATTTTGAAATAGGATTCATATTTTGTCATTTTTGGACATTTTCAAAAATTATTAAAGCAAGCAGTGTAACCCCTACAGAGCTGAAATTTGGTCTGGATGTACACCAGTCATGGGTGATCAAAAGTTATCAAAATGGTCCACAACAATCTGATGGTGTGGCCATGGCGTCCCACGGAATGCGGCCATTTTGACATATGATGCATATTTTGGACGATTTTGTCATTTTTGGACATTTTCAAAAGCGATAAACTCAAACCCTCGAACACAGAGAGAGCTTGAATTTGGCCAGGATGTACTCCAGTCATGGGTGATCAAAAGTTATCAAAACGCTCCGCAAAAGCCTGAGGGCGTGGAAATGGCGACCCATGGTATGCGGCCATTTTGAATGCCTCGCCACGAAACAGGAAGTACTGTCTAACTAGTCTGTACATTCTCCAAACTGCTTGAAACTTTACATGTGTGATCAGAGTTCAGCCCCAGTCACATCCATAGGTTGATATACACTCCGAGTCGTAGCGCCACCTGGTGGCCATTTTGAATGCCTCACCACGAAACAGAAAGTGCTGTCTAACTAGCCTGTACATGCTCCAATCTGCCTCAAACTTTACAAGTGTGATCAGAGTCCAGCCCCAATCACATTCATAGGTTGATATACACTCAGAGTCATAGCGCCACCTGGCAGCTATTTTGAATCCCTCGCCATGAAGCAGGAAGTGGTGTCTATCGAGCCTGTACATGCACCAATCTGTCTCAAACTTTTACAAGTGTCATCAGAGTCCGGCTCTCATCACATACATGCCACATCTGGTGGCCATTTTGGATTTCTCGCCATGAAACAGGAAGTGCTGTGTAACTACCCAATATGTGGTCCATGTGCTTCAAATTTTACAAGTGTCATCAGAGTCGGGCCCTAATCACATCCAAATGACAACTGGCGGCCATTTTGGATTTCTTGCCATGAAACAGGAAGTGCTGTGCAACTAGCCTGTAGGTGGTCCAATCTGTCTGAAACTTTACACTCTCAGTTATAGCAACACCTGGTGGATACGCGTTGGCCAGCCGGGCCAGCCGGGCCAGCCGGGCTGCTCAGATGCGAGGGCCTGACCAACGCTGCTTGCAACTTTAATTGCTAGTTTTGTTACTCCTAACATTTGTTTAATGAGTTGAGTGAACTGTCAGCTGTTCATTTGTTCAGCTCATGTGAAAGATCCCATACCCTGTCCCCTTTTCAACAAATTTAATGCACAACTTCGCAGTGTGTTTTAATGATTTATGTCACAAGACTGCAAAAAATGGTTCATTTCACCATCATGGCAGTATAAGGATCATTCCAGAATTGGAGGACATTTTATGTCCCACCCATCAAATTTCCAATAACAGGAACTGCTGTGTAATTAACCTGTATGTGGTCCAATCTTGCTGAAAATTTACACTCTCAGTTTTAGCAGCATCTAGTGGAACCGCGTTGGCCAGTCGGGCCAGCCGGGCCGCTGGTATGCGAGGACCTGTCCAACGCTGCTTGCAGCTTTAATTAGGGTGTCAAAAAGGCCAATTTCGAGGCCGACAAAGAATAATAATAAACCCTAGGGTTTCAATAGGGTCCTAGGCACCACTGGCGCTCGGACCCTAATAAATGTCTCAGAAGATAAAATGAGACATTTTTTTGTTAATCCAGCAGGGGGGACATTTGAATTGTTCCAGCAGGAACATTTTGAAAAAGTAGTTCAAAAATTTAAAAAAATGATCAAAATAATACAAGATATACAAAAGTACTGCTTATAGAAAAAACATTATTGCACACACCAATGGTAATGCATAGATTCTTTTACAAATGGAAATGTTGACATAAGTATCAAGATTGCACAAATTATTATCTATATGGCACAGATTTTATTTAAATAAAATCTGTTCCTTGGGAGACCCATTTTATATAGATAAAATCTGTGCAATATATAGGCGGCGACCCCGTGTCACTTTTTCGGGCTGTGCCCGACCAAGCCCCACGGGGCCCAAAGACTCGGCCACCAGGTGCTCTTTGACGAGCTCCCCTCCAGACCAGGCTCCAGGGAGAGGCCCCGGTTTCCCTAGTCTGGACGAGGTAGCGGCTTTCATCTTTGTCATCAGGGTTTTCAGAATCGCTCTTTGTCTGGTCCCTCACCTAGAACCAATTTGCCTTGGGAGACCCTACCAGGGGCTATTGCCCCAGACAACATAGCTCCCAGGATCACAGGGACGCTCAATCCCCTCCACCGCGATAAGGTGACGATTCTTTAGAGGGGAACACTGAACACACAGGACGCAAGACAGGACACAAGACAGGACACAGGACAGGACACAAGACAGGACACAGGACAGGACGCAAGACAGGACACACGACATGAGAGGAAAGGAAAGAAAAGGAAAGGAGGAATAGAAAGAAAGAGTAGTAGGGAAAGGAAAAGATGGAAGGAAAGGGAAGAAATAAAGAGGATGAGGGTAACAGAGGTTGAAGAGGTGAGGAGAATGGAGGCAGAAGGGGCTGTTATTTTTATAGCAAAAAAGATCTGGAAGGAAAAATAAGGACAAAGAGTGAGAAAATATCCCACGTGGAGCAATAAAAGTACAGAAAAAGAATGTGAAAGTAAAAGTAAAAGAAAAAAGAAAGTGAAAGTAGAAGAACGTTGACCTTCCTTCAAGATGAACCCGTCCTGTGATGAACTGTTTTCAGTCATCATCAACTCCTCGACAGCAAGTGAAGGAGCAAGTGAAGCACTTAATCACCCTCAAGAAGAATCTTTGAATCCTTCTGAAACGTTTCTTTTTTGGTTTTGCTTCTATATTTGAGGGATCTTCTTGCATGTTTTGGTCTTCTTTCATGATATTTTCTGCAGGTGCTATATCTGTGACACTCACTTCTTGAGGTGGTCTGTCTGTACTGATGTTAAGACTTGCTGCTGTAATTTTTATTGCACTTTTTCAAAGCATGCTTCATATCAGCAGCAAATGAATCGTGAGTACATCAAATAAATTGAAAAATACTTGTAAATAATAGCATGAAATGAAAGAAAATGAAAGAAAAGAAAATTGAAGAAAAGAAAACTGAATGAAAGAAAAGAAAATTGAAAAAATTGCGCTCAAGAAAGTGTTGAGTTCCAGCCTGACTATCCTGGAAGGAGGTCTTTAGATGGTAATCAGACCTCGTCACACCAGGTGTCTACTTTCTGAAAATGGCTGGTAGAACGTTTTGTCTGAGCTTGGGTTCGCTTGTAGGAGCTGGCGGGATGGCCTTTTTCTTGTTTTTGGTGTTGATGGGTGGAAGAACGTTCTGTGTTGCGCGGTGGACTAGTGGAGCAGCCAACCGTGCTCTCTGTGGTCTCGTGTTTGAAATGGGAGGTGGAGTAGGCTGTTTGTATTTAGTGTTCATCGTAGGACGTTCCTTGTTTTTCTTCTCCTGCTCGTCACGTGCACGTTTTTGCGCTGCCATGGCAAAGTTGTACTCACTGACTTTTATTTTTTCTTCACGTATCCTTCGAGCTTTTTCCTCTTGCTCTCTGTTGTATTTATCGTCAGCCTCAATTTGGCTCTTGAGCCAGTCCTGGTTGGCTTTTTGCTCAGCCTTCTTCTGTTCATTCTTCTGTCTTATATTTTCTTCATTATAGTCTGAAATGGACTTTTTCATTGCACGCCTCTTCCTGTCGTCTTTCTCTTTCTTCCTTGCCAATCTTTTCTTGTCCTCTTCCACAGCTCTTTGTCTCTTCTCCTCCTCCTCCTTCTCCTTCTTCTTCTCCTCCTGAGCCCTCATGGCTGCCTGGTCTTTCACCATGTTTTCTTTTAAGGCCAGCGGACGTTTTACGATTTCAGTCTGCCTCTTCTGGATCAGCCGCTGTTTTTCGTCCGTATGACTCCAATAACGTTTTCTCTCTTCTTCTGCCATCATTTGTTGAACCTCCAATTCTCTCTGGCGGTGTCTCTTGGAGATTTGTTCTTCTTGCTCTTTTCTCAGTCTTTCTAAAGTCTCTGCCCTTATTTTAATCTGGTTTAGCTCCTCCTGTTCACGCTGTTTTTGCCACTGGACGAGTCTTTCTTCTTCTTGCTTCTCCTGACATTTTTTTGCTTCTTCCAATAGTTTTTTCTGTTGGAGCTGTGTGCGTTTTTCATCAGCGAGAGCAAAAATCCTAAGTTGTTGCTGGCGAGCTTTCTCCTGCTCTTGCTTTTCAACCTCCAATTGTCGACATCTCATTCTGTCCTCATACCGTCTGCGGTCGTCTTCCACTCTCTTCAACTTCTCTCTCCGTAAATTCAGCAGTGCCTCATTTTCCAGTTGGACATATGTGGACTGGATTTGGCCATTGAACTTTTTAACATCGTCACGTCTCTGAAACTGTATGTCAGCGGCTCTGTCCAGCGCCTTCTGTTTCTCCTGCTTTTTAAATTCCATCTCTTCCTCGACCATTCTGTCACAGTATTCCTTGTAGGCGAGGCGTGGGGCTGCTTCTTTCTCCTTCTTTGCCTTCAACCACTGCAAGCCAACGAATCCTTTTTTCTCCTTCAGCCTTCTCTGTTCCATCGTCGCAACTTGCATGTCTACCACCTGCTGTGTGGTGTACACTTTGACCTCCGGCTTGTTTAATCTAGCCTGGATATCCTTTGATATCACGGTTTCTTTCTTTGGTTGCCTTTTGCTCAAAGCTGTTGTGTTGATCACGGTGTAGTCTGGCTTCAGACTGTACTCTCGATGAACTGGTTCAATACTGAGCCCTTGGAACACTAAGTAGTCACACTGGTAAACTTTTCAGAGAACTCTGATGACATCATCAGAGTTCTTTGAAAATAACTGCTTTCATCTGCTGTGACACCATTTTGAAAATAAACATTGTTGAACAGAGTCATGTGATTGACACCTGACAATGGCAGTTTGAAACTGTAAATACTGGGTCACAGGACAGCAATTTTATGAACTGATGCACAACACAGCAACATTTGTATACATTTACTTGTTCCAGTGTTTTTATTATTATTATTCTTATTATTATCTTTCTTCTTCTTTGGTCCAATCTCCTTGTAATGTTAGATAACCATCAATGACAACATATGATTTACAGAAGAAAGAGTCACAATTCATACAACTTCATTAGTTTCACAGCTTTTATGAGATTCTGCTGCCTTAAAAATACAACTTAATTGCACTTCAGATAATTACTAGTTGTCTTATGAGCTGTAAACTGTAAAACTACCTGAGGAAAGTGAACTTAACCCAAGAAAACAAGTTTAGTAAAGTCACAATATTAAATTGAGTCAACTATACCGTGGTTTCAGAGAGGTTTGCTTTCCTTTTTCATTTTCTTCATTTGAAGAGTTTCTTCTTCATTTCACATTGAGAATTTAGATTGTTAATTGTTAAAACTGTCTACTGTTTTGTGCAAGAAGGAAGAGTCACTTGGGCAGCCCTTTAATAATCCCTGTAAGTCTTATTTGCTCGTTTAGTTACTCCTAACATTTGTTTAATGAGTTGAGTGAACTGTCAGCTGTTCATTTGTTCAGCTCATGTAAAAGACCCCATACCCTGTGCCTTTTTCAGCAAACTTAATGCACATCTTCACAGTGTGTTTTAATGTTTTATGTCACAAGACTGCGAAAAATGGTTCATTTCACCATCATGGCAGTATAAGGATCATTCCAGAATTGGAGGACATTTTATGTCCCACCCATCAAATTTCCAATAACAGGAACTGCTGTGTAATTAACCTGTATGTGGTCCAATCTTGCTGAAAATTTACACTCTCAGTTTTAGCAGCATCTAGTGGAACCGCGTTGGCCAGTCGGGCCAGCCGGGCCGCTGGTATGCGAGGACCTGTCCAACGCTGCTTGCAGCTTTAATTAGGGTGTCAAAAAGGCCAATTTCGAGGCCGACAAAGAATAATAATAAACCCTAGGGTTTCAATAGGGTCCTAGGCACCACTGGCGCTCGGACCCTAATAAATATCTCAGAAGATAAAATGAGACATTTTTTTGTTAATCCAGCAGGGGGGACATTTGAATTGTTCCAGCAGAAACATTTTGAAAAAGTAGTTCAAAAATTTAAAAAAATGATCAAAATAATACAAGATATACAAAAGTACTGCTTATAGAAAAAACATTATTGCACACACCAATGGTAATGCATAGATTCTTTTACAAATGGAAATGTTGACATAAGTATCAAGATTACACAAATTATTATCTATGTGGCACAGATTTTATTTAAATAAAATCTGTTCCTTGGGAGACCCATTTTATATAGATAAAATCTGTGCAATATATAGGCGGCGACCCCGTGTCACTTTTTCGGGCTGTGCCCGACCAAGCCCCACGGGGCCCAAAGACTCGGCCACCAGGTGCTCTGTGACGAGCTCCCCTCCAGACCAGGCTCCAGGGAGAGGCCCCGGTTTCCCTAGTCTGGACGAGGTAGCGGCTTTCATCTTTGTCATCAGGGTTTTCAGAATCGCTCTTTGTCTGGTCCCTCACCTAGAACCAATTTGCCTTGGGAGACCCTACCAGGGGCTATTGCCCCAGACAACATAGCTCCCAGGATCACAGGGACGCTCAATCCCCTCCACCGCGATAAGGTGACGATTCTTTAGAGGGGAACACTGAACACACAGGACGCAAGACAGGACACAAGACAGGACACAGGACAGGACACAAGACAGGACACAGGACAGGATGCAAGACAGGACACACGACATGAGAGGAAAGGAAAGAAAAGGAAAGGAGGAATAGAAAGAAAGAGTAGTAGGGAAAGGAAAAGATGGAAGGAAAGGGAAGAAATAAAGAGGATGAGGGTAACAGAGGTTGAAGAGGTGAGGAGAATGGAGGCAGAAGGGGTTGTTATTTTTATAGCAAAAAAGGTCTGGAAGGAAAAATAAGGACAAAGAGTGAGAAAATATCACACGTGGAGCAATAAAAGTACAGAAAAAGAATGTGAAAGTAAAAGAAAAAAGAAAGTGAAAGTAGAAGAACATTGACCTTCCTTCAAGATGAACCCGTCCTGTGATGAACTCTGTTTTCAGTCATCATCAACTCCTCGACAGCAAGTGAAGGAGCAAGTGAAGCACTTAATCACCCTCAAGAAGAATCTTTGAATCCTTCTGAAACGTTTCTTTTTTGGTTTTGCTTCTATATTTGAGGGATCTTCTTGCATGTTTTGGTCTTCTTTCATGATATTTTCTGCAGGTTCTATATCTGTGACACTCACTTCTTGAGGTGGTCTGTCTGTACTGATGTTAAGACTTGCTGCTGTAATTTTTATTGCACTTTTTCAAAGCATGCTTCATATCAGCAGCAAATGAATCGTGAAGTTTGAAAGACAGGAAAAGAACAGCTTTGTAAAATCCCCAAGACGGGATAGGAAAGGGAGAAAAATATAATAAATCAAAGACCTATAAAATATATGACAGAGTACATCAAATAAATTGAAAAATACTAGTAAATAATAGCATGAAATGAAAGAAAATGAAAGAAAAGAAAATTGAAGAAAAGAAAACTGAATGAAAGAAAAGAAAATTGAAAAAATTGAGCTCAAGAAAGTGTTGAGTTCCAGCCTGACTATCCTGGAAGGAGGTCTTTAGATGGTAATCAGACCTCGTCACACCAGGTGTCTACTTTCTGAAAATGGCTGGTAGAACGTTTTGTCTGAGCTTGGGTTCGCTTGTAGGAGCTGGCGGGATGGCCTTTTTCTTGTTTTTGGTGTTGATGGGTGGAAGAACGTTCTGTGTTGCGCGGTGGACTAGTGGAGCAGCCAACCGTGCTCTCTGTGGTCTCGTGTTTGAAATGGGAGGTGGAGTAGGCTGTTTGTATTTAGTGTTCATCGTAGGACGTTCCTTGTTTTTCTTCTCCTGCTCGTCACGTGCACGTTTTTGCGCTGCCATGGCAAAGTTGTACTCACTGACTTTTATTTTTTCTTCACGTATCCTTCGAGCTTTTTCCTCTTGCTCTCTGTTGTATTTATCGTCAGCCTCAATTTGGCTCTTGAGCCAGTCCTGGTTGGCTTTTTGCTCAGCCTTCTTCTGTTCATTCTTCTGTCTTATATTTTCTTCATTATAGTCTGAAATGGACTTTTTCATTGCACGCCTCTTCCTGTCGTCTTTCTCTTTCTTCCTTGCCAATCTTTTCTTGTCCTCTTCCACAGCTCTTTGTCTCTTCTCCTCCTCCTCCTTCTCCTTCTTCTTCTCCTCCTGAGCCCTCATGGCTGCCTGGTCTTTCACCATGTTTTCTTTTAAGGCCAGCGGACGTTTTACGATTTCAGTCTGCCTCTTCTGGATCAGCCGCTGTTTTTCGTCCGTATGACTCCAATAACGTTTTCTCTCTTCTTCTGCCATCATTTGTTGAACCTCCAATTCTCTCTGGCGGTGTCTCTTGGAGATTTGTTCTTCTTGCTCTTTTCTCAGTCTTTCTAAAGTCTCTGCCCTTATTTTAATCTGGTTTAGCTCCTCCTGTTCACGCTGTTTTTGCCACTGGACGAGTCTTTCTTCTTCTTGCTTCTCCTGACATTTTTTTGCTTCTTCCAATAGTTTTTTCTGTTGGAGCTGTGTGCGTTTTTCATCAGCGAGAGCAAAAATCCTAAGTTGTTGCTGGCGAGCTTTCTCCTGCTCTTGCTTTTCAACCTCCAATTGTCGACATCTCATTCTGTCCTCATACCGTCTGCGGTCGTCTTCCACTCTCTTCAACTTCTCTCTCCGTAAATTCAGCAGTGCCTCATTTTCCAGTTGGACATATGTGGACTGGATTTGGCCATTGAACTTTTTAACATCGTCACGTCTCTGAAACTGTATGTCAGCGGCTCTGTCCAGCGCCTTCTGTTTCTCCTGCTTTTTAAATTCCATCTCTTCCTCGACCATTCTGTCACAGTATTCCTTGTAGGCGAGGCGTGGGGCTGCTTCTTTCTCCTTCTTTGCCTTCAACCACTGCAAGCCAACGAATCCTTTTTTCTCCTTCAGCCTTCTCTGTTCCATCGTCGCAACTTGCATGTCTACCACCTGCTGTGTGGTGTACACTTTGACCTCCGGCTTGTTTAATCTAGCCTGGATATCCTTTGATATCACGGTTTCTTTCTTTGGTTGCCTTTTGCTCAAAGCTGTTGTGTTGATCACGGTGTAGTCTGGCTTCAGACTGTACTCTCGATGAACTGGTTCAATACTGAGCCCTTGGAACACTAAGTAGTCACACTGGTAAACTTTTCAGAGAACTCTGATGACATCATCAGAGTTCTTTGAAAATAACTGCTTTCATCTGCTGTGACACCATTTTGAAAATAAACATTGTTGAACAGAGTCATGTGATTGACACCTGACAATGGCAGTTTGAATCTGTAAATACTGGGTCACAGGACAGCAATTTTATGAACTGATGCACAACACAGCAACATTTGTATACATTTACTTGTTCCAGTGTTTTTATTATTTAAGTTCTATCATTTCTGTGTGAAATGTTCCAGTATTTCAGGTTCAGTGTTTAAAGCTGATTTTGCTTGTTATACTGGCATATTCTCGATTAATATAACTTTGGATAAAGAGAAAGACAATGTTGTTTTTATGGTTTTGAATTTTTTAATGCTATTAAACCTTTTTTGCACTGAAGAGCAACCAATTGTACCCTAATGTTTATTATTTTTCTATTTATTTGATATACTCATTTTACAATACAAGAACTTTATTTTTCCTTGAAGGGAAATTCAATAAAAACACATTTAATTTTTTTTGGCTGCAGTAATCCCAATAGTAACTTTGAGGCAAAGTATTCTTTGGTCTGGTGTTTGCTGAAATGAGAAATAAACTCTGCCTGTTGATGGATTTTTCCTGTCAAATGCACTGCAGCACCTGCTCTAATGAGATATTCTGATTGGTGGTTACTGCTGTACCCAAAATGTTAACTGTACTTGTATTAGTCTATGCACATCAGATAATAGCCCAGCGACAGACTGGCGACCTGTCCAGGGTGTCCCCTGCCTTCACCCGAGTCAGCTGGGATAGACTCCAGCACCCCCTGCGACCCGATAGTGAGGCTAAAGCGGTGTATAGAGGATGGATGGATGGATGGACATCAGATAATTAGTGTAGTCTGGAATGATCTGAATAGATACTAAAGCAGGTCAAGCTGTTACTGACTGAGAAGGAGGTAAATATGAGTTTGCTGTTTTGATATATACCACAAGACAGGAAAACTACTGAAAAAACTGATGAAATATAAAATTTTCCGATTATAAATTGCTGCTAAAATGACAAAACATTGCACAGTTGATATTGATACATCATTCTGCTTTTTTGACAGTTTTTAGATGCGCTAAAGTGTGCAGTGGTACTTTTAGTATTTGTGATAAAATAAAGCACGTTGATAAATGTGGATATTGATAAGCCTTACTCTTATCAACGTGGTGCGACTTCTTTTAAAGAGTATACAGTATGTCCAGACTGTCATCTGTAGGAAAAAGTCACATTTTATTGTGCTTAAAGTCAGCAAGCGGTTGTCAAACAGAGAGGATCCATCATGTAAACTCAAATTAACAGGTCAGACCTTGTTTACCACACAATCAAACATTTAGTTATTTTCATTTCTTTGTTTTTCAGTGCAGGTAAAAATGTTGTCTCACTTCAGAAAGTCTTACAGAGAGGTGTAACATGAAGACGTTTTGTCTCATTATTCAACCGTGAATTCAGCTAAAAATGACTGTTATAAAAAAAATGCAAAAAATAACACTTTTCTTGCGTATATTTACAGGGTGGGATGATGATCCATGCAGCATCTGTTACGTTGGAGACACTTGAAGCTTCTGTCGTCTTCCATCCATCCAGGACAGAGTTCAGCCTCAACGCTGTGACACAGAAAATATGGGACAGGGAAGTAAACATTTTCCTAAATGGGTAAACATTTGGCAGCCAAAGTCGGGTGAGTTTGGAGATATGTCGATTTTGGGGCATATTTTTAGAGTCTTTGTGAAATGTTTTAAAATGAAACAGGAAGCTGCAAAGTTTATGCCCCCGCTGGCGCCCACCCTGTTCCCTCGCTGAGCCAAGAAGGACATGTGGATGGAGATAAAACAGCGTGTCAACAGTTCGCTGGAGGGAGGCTTGTATAGCGCTGACATTGTTTAGATGTAACAGATATTTTAAATAATTTGCAGCCATCTATAGGAGGAACTCTGCTGGCTTTATTTTAGGATCTCTGCATTTATCGTTAGGGCTCGTACTGTGGAAGAAGATGTGTTTTCTGAGGCTGTCTTTCTTCTTCTTTGGTCCAATCTCCTTGTAATGTTAGATAACCATCAATGACAACATATGATTTACAGAAGAAAGAGTCACAATTCATACAACTTCATTAGTTTCACAGCTTTTATGAGATTCTGCTGCCTTAAAAATACAACTTAATTGCACTTCAGATAATTACTAGTTGTCTTATGAGCTGTAAACTGTAAAACTACCTGAGGAAAGTGAACTTAACCCAAGAAAACAAGTTTAGTAAAGTCACAATATTAAATTGAGTCAACTATACCGTGGTTTCAGAGAGGTTTGCTTTCCTTTTTCATTTTCTTCATTTGAAGAGTTTCTTCTTCATTTCACATTGAGAATTTAGATTGTTAATTGTTAAAACTGTCTACTGTTTTGTGCAAGAAGGAAGAGTCACTTGGGCAGCCCTTTAATAATCCCTGTAAGTCTTATTTGCTCGTTTAGTTACTCCTAACATTTGTTTAATGAGTTGAGTGAACTGTCAGCTGTTCATTTGTTCAGCTCATGTAAAAGACCCCATACCCTGTGCCTTTTTCAGCAAACTGAATGCACATCTTCACAGTGTGTTTTAATGTTTTATGTCACAAGACTGCGAAAAATGGTTCATTTCACCATCATGGCAGTATAAGGATCATTCCAGAATTGGAGGACATTTTATGTCCCACCCATCAAATTTCCAATAATCCATGTACAAAATCTCAAAGCATGCAGTTTTTGTGTAAATTTACTTGTCCTGAGACCAAATCTTTAAAAACTAGGAGAAAATAATGTTTGAAAGTATTTTTTAAAATACTAAATAAGTCTGGAGTTCCCCCTAAAATGCCATTTTTCTCTTTTCCCACCCACCTGGTGATCAAATAGAATCTCAATTAAAACAGTTAACATTAAATTTAAGTCTCCTTTTTTTGTTTTGTTTTTCCATTGATGTCTCTTGCAATTGTGGGAATTTTTTTAATAAACATAATATTTTAAATAGTTATTATGGGATGGCGACCCTGTTAACGTAAACGTTTTAGCTGGTAGAAGAAGAAAACAGTGAATCACATGAAACAGTGGAATTAACCTTCCTGTTCTCCTCATTCATGGGCACCAGAAAATATTGTTTCCTTGTCTGAAAAAAATCCAAAAATTCAGCAAAAAAAATCTCAAATTTATGAAAATTTGCAAAACTTTCAGGAAGAAAATTCCAAAAATTCTGTAAAAGTTTCTCTTTAAAAAAATATTTTAAAAAAAAAAACCCAAATATGACAAGAAAATTCTTGTAAATATTTTCAAAAAATTTGTAAAAATCTTCAAAAAGTCCTAAAAATATCTAAAGGGATTACATATATATCAGTAAAAATTCTAATGTTTTTTAAGAACATTCAAAAAAAAGTCAATGAAAATCCAGTGAAATTCGTTCGATTGTGGTTCATTTTTATGTGAATGTTCTTAAGAAACATTTTCAACATTTCTTTTTTCCATTAAAAATGTTCAAAGATTTCCCAAAAATGTTGAAAATGTGGACATCAGAAATTTCACTGTGAATATATATATATATATATATATATATATATATGTATATATTTTTTTTTTCCACATTTTCAAACTTCAAAATGGGTCAATTTTGACCCGCAGCACGACACGAGGGTTAACATCATCAGTTTTCCAAAAGAATGACAAGAGCAAAGCTATGTTCTCTCTTCTATTTTTCATATTTTCATAACATTGTGAGCCTTGACTGAATGTGTCATTCTACCTCATGCAACCCTGTTATGCATATTATCTAGATAAGACAATTTCTTTTTACCTTTTTCTTTTTTCTAGCAGCAGGTTTGTCCTCTTGGTCAGCAGCAACAGCTCGCTATAGCTTCTACTCCAAGTCTGGAATGATCCATACTTCCTGGTTTTATCCGTGTTCTAAACGGGTTGTTTCACCCTGAAAACCAATAAGCAGTTGCTGTCCCTGTCCACTTCCTGGAGAAGGTGTTGTTCTTACTTGAAGTGTGTACGACAGCAGCCTTTAGGAAGAATGTACAACTATTGTGCACAAGTATGCATATAATCAGGACAGGCTGTTTAATTGTAATAATGTGACTTTGATTATAGTTGGACATCCGGTTATTTTTGGCAAACTACATCTGACACACTATGTATCGGGTGGTACTCGATCTTTTTCTTCCATGCTACATAGTATGGTAGTATGGATTTTGGAAGGCACTCTCTTTCTGTGTCTGTTGTTTGCTAAACGGCAGATTAAGTTGATCTCTGAGCACTTATCTGACATTGAAATGTCCCCAAATTTACAGCCCAGGTGTCTTGTTTTTCGCTCAAGTTTATGGTGAGTGTCATAATTCATTTAAATTATAATATTAACATTCGGTATTGGGATTTTTTTCCAAAAACTTTTTAAGCTTACAGCTGGAAATTAAATGCACATTATCCTCTATAGGATTTAGTGTAGGATCCAGTGTTTTAGCCATAGTTTACCGATGAACTGGTGCAGTTTTTTGGGCCTTGACTGCAGTATTGTTTTTTGTTTTTTAAAATCTCTCAAAGTTAAAAAACTTGTCATTTTAATGTGCGATTCTCACAGCGATGTAAACATGCCTGTTGATAAGAACACAAGAGGGCAGAGGTTGAATTAAATATATTTATTGATACATTATAACACATATTTGAATATACTTATTTCAGAACAACTTGTCAAAGAGCAAATGTGCTTCATACACTTTCAGCAATTGTTATCAAGTAAGACAAAGATGCGCTGGAATCATGTAAATAAATACACCATTTGGAGCAGCTTCAGAACAGTGAGTGCGGGTCTCTGTGGCTGTTCTGCTGCTGGTAGCTGCTGGGATCCACTGACTCGGGCCTGTGACGGTTTGGACCGAGGTACTGTTCAAACTCGCTGCGGTCCAGATCGTACAGCATGTCCACCTTAACCTGTTCCAAGTAAAACTCCAGGGAGGGTGCGGCGGGGCACTGTGGACCCCTGTAGACCCTGGACTGTTCCTGCTGCACTGCAGAGCTGGAGAAACCTTGCTGCATGTGCTGACTGCCAAAATACGGCTGAGGCTCTGCAGGGTAGGGAGGAGGGTTTGAGTACATGGCTGGATTGTTTGGGAAAGTGTCTGCTGCTGGATCTGGAAACACCGGGCTGTTTGTGAAAGTGTTCACGTTAACTGTGGAAGGTGGGAAAGCAGGTGTGTTCGGGAAGGTCTGCTGCTGGTTCTGGAGCAGGTGTGCCAGGTTGTACGGCACATTGAAGCCTGGTCTGCAGAGAGAAGGCATAGATGCTTCTCCAGTCTGCTGCTTGAAGCTCTTCTTCTGCTGCTTCTTCCGCCGGGGCCTGTACTTGTAGTTGGGATGGTCGATGGTGTGCTGGACTCTGAGACGCTCAGACTCCTGCATGTATGGACGCTTCTCAGTCAAGGACATGGCCTTCCAGGTTCTTCCTGCAGGAACACAGAGTGGTTAACGATGTGTGCATTGACTGGTTTGGTGAAACTGACCTTTAACAGCTGCTAAAACTGTAAAACAAGAGCCATAATGTGCTGTTTTAAGCAAACTAGTGAAACATGCGACCCTATGGAGCTCTTATTAGCCGCTAATATTTTAAAAGGTCCGTAAACTTCTTATTTTGTTAAGAATATTGGGTTTTTTTTATTGACACTGTCGAGCTGTGAGTTCATTTCTTACCGAGTATTTTGCTCAGATCCGTGTTCTCCAGGTCTGGGTTGAGCTGTGCCAGCCTTCTGCGCTCCTCTTTGGTCCAGATGATGAAGGCGTTCAGGGGCCTCCGGACTCTCTGCTGGCCGGAGGCAGACTTGTCTTCCGGGCTGGTGCAGCTGGACTCCGAGTTCACGGACAGCGGGCTGGAGGGGCCTGAGGTCGGGGAGCGCACCTCCTTCGTCTGCTCGTCGCCTTCTAGCATGGCGCTGTTTGCGCACAGCTGGAGCTCAGAGGAGTCGTGGCTGAAGGGCATAGCTGCAGATGCTGCTGCTGCAGATGCTGCGGATGCTGCTGGTTGGCGTCTGCTGAGGGCTTCAAGCATTCTCCTGTCTCCTGGAGGTCGTATAAATCCGACGGATTTATACGACCTCTGCACCAATGGGAGGCCGGAGGGGGGGGGTTAAGGTGTGAATTCCAGGTGTTTTCTCAGGTCAGTGATGGGCCAATCTTACGCCCCAATCAGCCAACTCACGAAACTGCAGATGAGAGTCGTGTATCTGTAATAAAACACACAACTGGGCTTTTATATAGTTATAAAAACACAATTCTAACAACAGAAACAACAGAATTAAGATAAATCAACCTCAGGAAATCAAATGTATTCGTTTAGATTCATCACCCCTTTTTACAAAAGTAACGTCTGATTACACATTTGAATGTGTGGTATAAATACATCTCGTTTCTGACCTTTAGCCCTGATTAACTTTTACCTTTAGCAGAGATAAAATCAATATCGGTGAAGATCAACGTTTCCAGCGGGCAGCTCCGGTTACTAATTACATTGTGCCTCTCAGCTCTTATCTCCACCGTCTTTATCAAAGTACATTTTACAGGACTGAAACAAACATGATCAAGGCGCGTTTATTACACGATTACCGGCACAAATATTTGCCCGATAGGGGCGCACTAAGGGGGCGTGATGAGCTTAGCTCCAGGACTTCAAAAAAAGAGAAATAACTTTGTCACGTTTATCAGTTCGGCCGAAATGATGAGAAGCAGAGACTGAACAAAAGGAGCTACACAAAAGTGTATTGAAATCAGTGGAGATTCAGACTCATAGAAACTCCAGCAGCAGCAGGATGGTGCTGGTTGTAGTTGGCACTTTGTTCTTTAATTTAAGCCTGAAATGCATAAAACTGCATCTGGAAAATTGCTGTTACCAGTTTCTGCACAGTATTTATCTAATTTCAATGCTTACGCCTCAAATATGAAGAATACACATTTGATTTAATTCATTTTCTCCTAAATATTAAAATAAATAGAAGTTAATTTGGTCATAACTTTATCTTCTGTATCATATGAAGAGAAATAAACTCACATCGATCACTAATATCACTTGTTATCATAAATTATGGGTGACATAAAGCTTTAGATATACACATAAAATGTCTAATACACTACAAAGTCACTATTGTACACTGTAAAACATGCATTTAAACTCAAATAAAGAAGTAAAGTACTGTAGATAAGTGTGAAAAATAAGTGAAAACTGGATAAATTTCAGTTGTCTTTATGCTTTTGTGGATTCTGTCAACTTGAAATTATTTCCCCCCTTTAAAGTGGTATTACAAATTGAACATTGTGCATCTCACATCCGTTTTTCTTTAAAGTTTTCTGCTGCAACTCGTTTCTTCTACTGTAGCACGATTACAGAATAAAGACGAACACTGTGACAAAATCATGTTTTGAACTCGGGTAAAGTGAACACGTAAGTCGAAAAAGATCAGAAACCTTAAGTCAACTTTCCCTAAAATTTAAGAGCATTCAAATGACTTAATCTGACTTAAACCAGTGGCATTACTATTACTTGTTTACTATTTTTTATTAATCACAGCACAAAACTTTTTGCTTGCCACTGCTTTCCTGTAATAACTTATTTTAAATTGGTTTAAATGCAAATTAAATTGTATTTTTAAAATATATTTCTAATTTTCCTATTCTTTTCTATGTATTATGGTTAGAATTTTTAATTGTGCTTTTTATGCTTGCCTAAATGTTCCCAATGTTTTTAATGTTTTAATGTAAAGCACAGGGAGTTGCCCTTGTGCATGAAATGTGCTGAACAAACAGCTGCCTTGCCTTGTCTTACTTAATTGTGCTAACTTGATTCAGTTGCATGTTACTTCATTTAAGTTGATCCAATAATTTCCTTTTTCCAGTGTAAATCCATGCAGTGACATTATATTGGACATTGAGGACTTTAGTACAAATATAAGAGGAGTTATTGAATATTTTTGTGTATCCAGGACAGAAACTCTGCAGGCCTGTGATCCTCTTTAATTGTTGAATGTGCAATACACGGACTAACAGTGAGAGCTGCACCTGCACTGCTTTGTCCCTGCAGACGAATCACTTATGAAGGCTCTTTAGATTGCAAATCCAGCTTTAAGAACAGAACTAAGAACAGCGTTTTGCTGGAATAAACAGGAGTCACAAAGAACTGAAATGATGCGCAGTTTGATCGATAATTTGGACTTTAACTGGTGCAGAAGAGGTTCGTGAGGCCCCATGGAGCCGCACATCTTGATGAAAAAAATGCCTGATCTATACTGCGTCAGTGGCAAATAAGATAACAGAAGTGATTAAGTGTTCCTCTTTGACAACAAAGCTTCAGCATGAGTGGAGGCTGATAAGCTGGCATGTGATTGTGGGAGGGAGATAACAGTAAAAACGTGCGAAATCGATACTGAAAACACCGAGAAGTCTATGTTACGAGGCATTTTTAAATCAGGATTGTTCATTTCTACAAGTAAATGTGCATATTTTGTTGGCATTTGGGTAGGGGGGGGGGGGGGTATATTGGGGGTGTTGTGTGCGTCCTTGTTTCACAGGTTGCCAGAATTAGAGACTGAATCCACATCCGCGGTGTCAAACGGGACGCACGCTCCAATGCGCAGTGAGAAGCGCTAATAGATTTAATCAATTAGCTTGAACGGCGCAGCGTGAATACAATAACGTTAGTTTCGGCTGACCCTCTGCGTGAATAGAATCGGCTTAACACTAAACAACCTGTGTGTGTATTGAATGTGATTGTAAATTTTGGGCTTTTAATCATGTCACCAACGTTTTGTGTGCGCCATTACGCACCAGGACGTTTGGAGAAGTTTAGTTGTTGTGGAAAATGTGTAAATCGTCCTTTTTTTGTGACTCTTAAAGAATCCTAATCTGTGAGGTGACAGTAGGGTATCAGTGCAGTGTTTGTGTGCTGCTGAATGGCCACTATGCTGTCTGAATGGGGATTGTTTTCTGCGGCTTTCTGATCACAATGTGCCATTGTACTGGACAGAACTCATATATGGGACAGTCCTCTGCTTCTTCACTGTGGATCAGTGGTGAGCGAGGTGGCACAGGTAGAGCTGTGCACTGAGGACCTGCAGGGATACAAACTTATGAAGGGACGACTGAGCTTTGCAGGATTTGTGGAAGGATCTTGGATGCAGTCTGAGCTGGATATTTGTTGTTTTCTGCATCTGGAGTGTGTTTTTTGGACGATGCCACAACAGTTTTGTATATTTTCTCCTGCTGTTCTGGATATTGAGCTATTTGAGCGTTGGTTGCACAACTTGAAGTCCCCTCTTCACATAGGAAAGCTACAGGAGGCTGGTGTCTTGGCCTGTAACCTAATGAACCACTGTATTCCACCTTGGCTCCAGTGCCATCCCACTAAAGTTTCTCACAGTGGCTCATTCATAAAGTGCTGCATTGTTTCATAGCTGGAAGGTGTGAAGAGGATATAACACTGTTGTCTCAGGTGACCATGATCTTCGCAGCGAGGGTCTGTATTGCATTGTGTTGTATTGTATGGGCACAGCAGGCCAGCATCAAGATATACTCTGTCAGGTCTCAGACAGCATTCAATGCAGCGGGATCCGCCTCCACCTCATAATCACATGCTTGATGCCTGCGGCCTCCTGAGTGTCGGCCTCCGCACTCCCCGTGTAAACAGCGCCCTGCCCGGCCCTAACGTCAGGCCAGCTGAGAGGATTACATGCCCCCTGGAGTGACAGGCTTAATGTGGTCTCATTAGAAGAACACAATGATGGTCCCACCTCTGAGCAGAGATAACAGGCCGAGCTCAGTCCAAGCTGCAGCACAGGAACAGGCTAAACTAAAAAGAGCCAAAGCACCTTTAAATTGGATTTAACTACCTTCTGTCATCCTTTTTGTCTTTTAGTATGCAAAAATGCTATTTCCAGCCGTTAAAAATGTAAAAATGTGAGCATTTTCTCTGTCTTATCTCTTGAATATCTGCATGTTTGGACAAAACAAAGACGTGAGCTTTGACACCTTGAACCCTTTTTCACTTTATTTGTTGAATAAAAAAATCAACAGGCTTCATATAAAACGTAGTTTCTTAAAATAGAGCTGGAGAAAGTTAACATAGAATGAAATAATTGTCTTAAACTAAGAAGTACAGTAGGTAGTAGTTAAACAACATACTTTTTACATTTGTCAAGAATATGGGACAAACTAGTGTGAAAGAGTAAAATTTCTAAGGTGTTTTAATGACTAAGTGTCGCTAATTTTAGAAATCTTGTCAGTTTATGCAGTTTTTTTTGTTTTTTTTACATTTTTTCTGTTTTAAATGACATTGTTTGGACGAATGTTAAACAAAATACTGAAAATAACCAATATTTGTAGCTATGCATCATTTAAAATGTGTAGTTTTACTCATTCTTTAGTACCAGAGTGCATGTTTTGGTGATGTGTTTTTCACAATTTTGATTGATCTAAGAATACACCCATCAAATTTTTAGTCTATCTGTGATCAAAGTGTTTTCTAGTTTAATTTCATTGGTCTGTCATTCAGACCTGCTCAGACTGAGACCAGCTAATGAGGCAAAGCTCCACTCATGCAGCCAAAACAGCACTATTCTGTGTAAATTAGGAACTGTATTCTCCTCTGATAAGAGTCTTATCTGCAGGTCTTCCAAAGTCTTAGCCCTGGATGTTAGCATGGCAGACTATTCATAACATCCACGCTGTTTTCTCATGATTCAATGCTGATCTTGATCCCAGGCCTCATCCACACGTCTGTCCTGGGCAGATGGAGCACAGACAGATCTTCATTTAGCTGTAATTAACTCAAATTATTAACTGGAACTGGCCAGAGACTTGTGAGACATGAGATCTGTCTGTACTAAACGGCTCGTTCAAGGTGGCAGATAACCAAAACAATCTGTCTCCTCAACCTCAGCAAGTGTCTGAATGTTTAATTAAAGAGCGTGAACTGGTGAGACTCACACATTAGATTATTTGGAACAGAAAACCAGCAGCTGACGAATCTTTTTAGCCTAAATGAATTGACGGAGAAATTCCTTTCCTCCATTGTCGAATGCAAACCTTCACACTCGCGGGATTGATGTTTGTGCCTCCATACAAAAACTTTTAGCTCGCTCCTTTTCTCTCTGTCGCTCGTCTGAGACCTGATACAAATTCAAAAGGATCTGCGGCTTTGAAGATAAGCGCTGTGGTTCTGCCATAAACAGTGATTGTGCTGTTTCTTTCCTGTGGCGTGATTTATTTAAAGTATTATGCTGTAAGGATTTGGGCTGGTTTTCCTGGCAGGGCCGGCTGTGTTGGAGTCCACTACTTGTGCAGCTTATTGGACACTTGAGCTTCAGGAAAACACTCAGGGAACCACAAGCAAATCATCAAAGTGAAACCTTTGACTCAGATTATTATCACATCATCTAACACTGGAAGAATTTCACCTTAAACATGGTTTCTTTTAAATTAAATGCAAAATCCGACTCAATAAAACAGTTTATATTTAACTCCCAGTTTGGTGCATCGCCTCTTTTCGTTTTAGGCTTCTTGCATAATTGAGACCTGCCTGCAAAGTGGCAGAGGGGATTTTATAGAAACACAATGCTCGTGGTCTTGCACACAAACATATGCTTCCTTTGATAAAGTGTTTTTATACCAGCACAAATTCTATGGCAGCGTCCCTTAAGACAATATCAGCGTAAAATACCAAGTTATTTTTAGTGCATGTGCCATTTTGACTTCAAAAATAAACATGAGCGTTGCGGAGGGTTGAAATACAAAAAGCCTTATCCAACAAAAACCTTCTAAACTACATTCTGGTGCTGGGAGGGTGTTGAGTTTAACATCACAGAACTCTTAATGAGACTACAGCAAAACAAATCTGGATTTTTTTCAGTGGAAAGTGTCGAAACTGGGAAATGAACCTGTGTTATTGTCCTTTCAGTGTTTAAAAGTGTGTTTTTTTTGTGTCTCCAAAGCTGCATGTATGTTTTTGCCTGCGATTGTGCTCCAAGTGGGGGGGGGGAGGGATCTTTTGAACGTCCACACCAGGATACAGCTGCCTATGACTAATTTCAAACTCCCCTTCTAGGGCTGAGGCAACCCATTTCACAAGTAACACACATCACCAGGCATCTGTTTCCTGTTTTCATTCTTTGAGTTATCTTATTTTCCTTATTTCCCCCTCACCTGTTACAGTTCACGTTCCTTCCATCATGCAGCACGGGCCGGCTACGCTCGGACACGAGGCTGTCAGATGTGAGTCACTCAGAAACCCCAATATAAAACTCAAAATGTAAATCCTTTAAGCAACAATGATCAGAAAAGAGTAGTTTTCAAGATAAAGTTTAATGACGGCACACTGAATGCTGTTTTTCATACAAAATGATAAGATTTTCATCAAGCAAAACTCAGTCCTTTGCTGATTTTTGCTGAGAGAAACTGTATATTGACGCTCTTTTCCTCCCAACCCCTATGAACTGTAATATTTCAGCAGCTTCTCATCGGTTGGTTTCAGGATCTTCTTCTCCGGCATGTTAACAACCCAGCCTGGAGCGAGGCCAAAGAAGATCTGTCGAACATCCTTCCTCATGGCCAGCATGTGATAAAGTTCATCCTTTGAAATATCTGGCAAAACGTAGCCGTACTTCTGTGCCAGGGCTAGCCGGGCCTGCTGGATTTTTTCCGGGTCTGCCAAGTAACCTCGGTTTTCGGCACCGGTGTAGTACGATAACATATCCTCCCCGGGCAACATTCGCTTTGGGATCGGCTGCCCACGCATGAAGAACGGGACGGGCTTAATGAGAATCGCTGCAAAAGTAAGAATACATTTTCAAGCCTTTCATCTAAAAGCACAAGAGATTAAAAGGCTATGAGTTGGATAAGTGCATCAGACTTCTCATGTATTCATTACCGAGAGTAATAGGATCATAGAAACTGGTCGTGATGACGCCTCCGTTCCTTTCAATAGCAGCTATGGCTCCTTCAGATGCTCTCTGAACTTCAATGTTGATTTTTGCTGCAAAAATGTCAGCACCCTGCAAGAGAACATACAGGGGTCAACACAACAGCACCTTGGTCTGTTGTTGGTCACACAGAGAATGCTGTCATGTGGTGCCACCTGCTGGTTTGAGCTGACCCAAGAGCTTGTTGTTATGAGTCCTAAATGTCTGGTTTCATTATTCAGCAATTAAAACATACAGTTTTCTCGTCTTGTGCTGAAATTGGTTCTCTATTCAAATTGAAACCACATGGAAGGTGTTCATTCTCTCACAGAATTCTTATTTGTGCAGTACAATGCACAATGCAGTGCTTAATCTTTCTGGAAATAATGAGGCCGACATGCACCTCTGCTGGTGGCAGTGTAGAAAATATATTTGCATGATAATTTCCGTATAAACACTTTCCTTTCTGCACTTGGTAGTAATTGAGATATCTGCATTATGGTGATAGCACAAGACAGAAAACTTTTAACTCGAATAAATGAGTCTCTCCATTCAGCTGTCTTCTTCAGGGAAGGAGAAATGACTAACTTTCCTGTATTTTGTAGTAAAACATTCAACCTCCCTCAAATAATAACGGCTGATTCTGCTATGAACTGCAACAAAAATGACAATTTTCTCCAGTCTTGCTTTTCCCATTGAAACTGAATGCGCCAGAGTGTGGCTGTTTTTTTTAAGAGAGAGAGAGATTTACTCTTTTTTTTTAACCACCAGATGAGAAAACAACTTTGTGATTCTCTTAGAACTTTATGCATGTAAGTGTGCAGTGTTTACCTCATCAACAAGTTGGACTCCATAGTCCCTCTTCAGAGGCTGGATAGTCAGTCCTCTGGCGTTGACGAGCTGGGTCAGGTCTATGGGCTGGGTGGGGTCGACTCGTCCCAAATCAATCAGGTACTGCAGTCGTTTCAGTGACAGAGGCTGGTACTGTGGACGGCGACTGAAAAGATGTACAAAAATACACACTTATTTTTCATTAGGTAATTTTCACTATAAAGTGCTGAAATGGGGTAAAAACTAACACCTGAAAATTTAATACAGAAACCATCTGATCTATTTAACTAAAGCATCAATGCAGTATTTAACTACTTATAAACTGATCCTGCATTATTAATGTTAACTATACTGAACAAAAAAAAGAGGATTAAGAATTTGTTGTTCTGACACACAGCATCACTACAACAGAGTAGATGTCATGGGACAACAAGTATTTTGTAAGCGATAATGGGAGGATCACAGACTGGAAATTAAAATTTCAGTATCTCCACCAATGCATAGTACTACACACTTGAAGTCAAACTGTTAATACTGCTTGTAGAATGTTGTCCCATTCTTCACGAAGGGCTGGGGGAATTGGCAACGTTTTGGGGGACGTCACATTCTCAGAAGTGGCCTTCCAGAGTTGTCTTTCTTACACAGCAAACAGTGGAGTTGTGGACATTCAAGTGCCTGTTTTGAACAACTTTGCACTTGACCGACTGCAAAAACAGAATCCTGCACTGCCTGTAGGTACCACGGTCCTATTATCACACTTGAACTTGTTTTATAGCACTTATCCTTGCTTGTGTTGTATCTGCTCTGAGATGTACATTGTTTTGGATAAAAACGTCTGCTAAATGAAATTGCTGCATTGAGATGTTAGTTATGGGTGGTGTTTTGAGGCAAGGCAGGCTCAAGAAATGATATTAATTGCTTACTGTGACAATAATCACATTAGGACGTTTTCAAATGTGTTATCTCCCTTATTGTGCAGGGCATAGTGATGGCAGTGTACACTTGTGAACTAGTGGAACTTAGCCTCTGCCCGGTTAGCAACAGTTGGGACTTAGACTGTTAAATTAAGGTGACTGAGTAGGAATTGTACAACACAATTTCTGCATTTGTGCAACAACAAAACACAATTTTGCTCTTTCCAAGATTCACTGGTTAGTTTAGAAGGTGGGGAACACTGCAATTTCTTCCTACCTGTGTCCTTCATTGAATCCATATTTTGGAATAGCCAGATAGAAGGGAGTGTTACCCCCCTCGAAACCCAGCCTAGGTCGGGTTCCTTTCTGTCGCTCTCCTTTGTGTCCTCGGCCGCTTCTGTTGCCATGGTGCTGTCCTCTGCCCCGCCGTTTGCCCTACAACACAGCAGCATTTAGAAAAACTGACATGCAAACAGCTGACAGAAGGTTAGCGTTTGTCTCCACTGGCTTACATTAGCTACCAGGCTAATAAGCTATGCTGGCTAAAGTGTGTGCGGCCAAAGAAAGCTAATAAAAATGGAACTCGTTAAACTCACGTCTTGTCTGGCTCCTGGTTCAGGCCGCAGATTTGCTAAAGAAATCCGCGGCAGGTTCTGCAAAACATCTAGTGCTTTTCCGCCGGGTTTTTTGGGGAAAGACATGTTTGTGTTGCTCACATGTCAAAGTTAGCAAACCAAGGACACGCTGGTCACGTGACACGATAGTGAACCGGAAGTACTTCTCTGTTGCCTAACGACGTTTGGTTTATGCACACAATTGATGTGAACCATTAAAATATGTAGATTGTGTGTGTTTTTAGCAGTGTAGCGGTAGAAAAATAATATATTACTACTTCATTATTTTTGAATCGGAAAACAGAGCAAAGAGAATATGTTTTAGACACTAAAATGTGAATCAAAAGTCATGATGCATTATTCTAAATATTTTAAAGTATGCATTTACTTTACCTTTTTAAGTTGTCAATCATATTTTTTACACAATATTATTAATATTTTCAGAGATACCGAAGTGTGCTTTGATGTTGCGGTCTCGGATTTAACGGTCATTTACACGCCGCTCATTGACATTTCACTGAACCAATGGATGCTTTGCATCTGTAAAGAACCGCTAATGACAGCCAATCAGGCAAGCAAAGTGGACGGGACGACGCGGCGAGTCGGTGTACCCTGCGAGTAATGTGCTAGCGGGTAGTGTGATCCGACGGTGTGTTAAATTGTCACAAAATTCAACTTCCAAAAAAGAAATTCAAGAAATTCTGCCCGCAGTAACGGGAGGCAGTGTTACCGTGACCTCCTTCGCCGGTCGGTTATTTGTCCTTCAGCGGTTTTGTATCCGACAGCCGGAGTTGGATCGGGATCGACACAGATTGACAGTTGGGGGGTGTCGTTATTAGCTAACATTAGCTAACTTCTCACTACATATCAGCTGCCTCAGCGCTGTATGTGCGGCAATAACATGTCAGCGCCTTTACCTGCCATTGTGCCTGCTGCCCGGAAAGCCACTGCAGCGGTGAGTTAGCAAGACAGCACAGTGCATTTATGTCTCATTTCAAGTTCAAAAGCAGCTCAAACGAACACTGTAGAGCTGGACACAAAACGCCTTTTAAATTCGGACGTGTTTAGCCTGTGCAAATAGGTGTGCTTGTTTTTTCTAGGTCATATTTCTGCATGGCCTTGGTGATACTGGGTACGTAAAGACAGCTTTGTTTTTCAGCTCTTGTGCAAAACTAATAGCATCTGTCACTCTCCAAGACAGTTTGTCTCAGTGTAAACTGGTTTGTTGTGTGTATTATGACATTTTAGACATGGTTGGGCTGAAGCATTTGCAGGCATCAGGATACCACATGTGAAATACATCTGTCCACATGCGTAAGTATTTACAGCAGAAAGTTTTTAAGAAGTCTACAAGTGCCTAAGCCCTCATATAGACTTCAAAATGTTCCTGTCTTCCACTGTAATTTCCACAGTAGAGTGTGAACGTGTCCAAACCTGTTGACAGTTTCATTATCATTCATGATTTGTTGAGATAATCCCAGCTGTTTTTTTTTCTCTCCACAGTCCCACTATGCCTGTTTCTTTGAACATGAGGATGTCTATGCCTTCCTGGTAGGTGTCACAGTCTGCTAGCATATATCAGTACACTTTCACATGTACTAGGACTGGAAAGAACTACATTGGAATATTGCTTTTATTGTGTACATCTCGCAGTCTGAAAAATATTAAAGTCTTCTTCGAGGGAGGTGCAGTTAAAATAATAATGTAAAAAAATCTTTTTAAAGCTAAAAAAATAAAAAATTGGAACATTTCTTATATTATGTAACGCTTGCAAAGGCATCCAAAATAATTTGGTTTTGCTTTGGACGGCATTCAGATCTGGCTTTACACTTGCGATACTCATTTTTGTGGTGCTGATTCAAATGATCAGTGGCAACAATCACAGGACACCATAAAAATCCCCCGTTTTCAATGTTCTCCTGTTCATCGGCCATTTTGCTGTGCACGTGTGAAGCCTACATGTCAACATATTTGCCGTCTTGTGAAGAAAGTCAAAAATAAAAATTAAACTGTGTCCAGGAACCTTTAAGTTGGAGTAAATAATGTTTCCTAAGGCATGATGTATTTGAGTTTATTTGCCTGTTTTATCGTCACGCTTGTGCTGGCCCAACATATACAGTAAGTCTTACATGTATTTTCTCATTTACAGGTTCGATATTTATGGATTGAGTCCAGATGCAGATGAAGATGAGGCTGGTATTAAGAGAGCATCAGAGAACAGTACGTCCATGAAAAGGTTTAGAAATTTTACACTCGTCTTCAGAATGAACGCTCAGATTTGACATCAAGGGTTTTCTTTGATTTCACCGCAGTTAAAGCCTTGATAGACCAAGAAGTGAAAAACGGGATTCCTTCGCACAGAATTATCCTGGGTGGATTTTCACAGGTTAGTGTGGCATGTGCACAGATGATGTGTTACATAACAGCGTTTTCACAGCGATAATGCATTTAAATGGAACAAATGTGCTTAAATTCAAACGATGCACCCATGCAAGTGCACCTCTCAGTGGGTAGTATGGACATATAAATGCATATTTACATGGCAGAGTTATTTTAAAGATTTACAACATGTACAAATATGTGCAATTTACGTCTCAGGGTATATGTTTTTTTTTTTTTTTACACAAAGTGTGTTCTTTTTATAATGTGTATTGATTTTATTTTGATAATGTGTATTGTATTTCTGTTTTTATTGCTTCTGCTCTTGTCTTTTTCATTATTTTATTATGTTTTTCTTTGTATTTAAAACTTAGTCGAGAAAACCCACAAAGAATTCCAATGTGTTGGTGCAAGTGACGATAAAACTCTATTCTATTGACTGGAGTAATTTTCAGATGATTTCCGCAGCTTTCAAAAGTCAAATTTTAAAAGGAGTCACAACCCATAAACAAAATACTACAGTGACTTCTGCTAAAAAAAAGTCTCTTTAGATCATGGTGATAGTTTATATTAAACAAAAAGCGAGTTATTGTGTTGCTGGAACCTAAAGAGCAGAGGGACATCTCTCACTTAGAGCCTAAAAATCCATTTAATTCAATCTGTCACTTCAGTTTCAAAGTAGAATTGCTTAAAAATGGTGTTGACTGCTTTATTTTTTGCTCATGATGTGCCTTCAAGCACATAAAAAGCATTGTTAGAACATGTTAACAAGGTAAAAACAAAAGAACTTTTCATTAGAAGGTGCCTTTAAGTTCTTTAAAGGTCAGTGTTTTGGGAAATGTTGTAAAAAATGAAAGTTTAAACGTTACATTATATGCAGTACTGTAGGCAGGCTTCAGGAAATTACAAGAAATAGTGAAACTCACAACCTCCTGAACTGTTCCTTTCAGTATATATCACAAAATCAATACACAGCAACTCCAACAGAAGTCATAGCGTTTATGAAAATGGACAAATGCCTCATTGGTTTTACGGCGATAAAAGCACAAAAGTAGGTAGTAGGAGCTGTTTTCTTCTTGCATTCCACACTTGTAATACCCTGTTAGTTGTTGATGTGATTCATATTCTGCCTTGCTCGGCGTCTCTATTAATAAATGCGTAGGATCTGGGTGAGAACTGCTCTGTGGGTTTGTTTTTCCAGGGTGGAGCGTTGTCTCTCTACACAGCTCTGACTACTCAGCAGAAGCTCGGCGGTGTGGTCGCTCTGAGCTGCTGGCTTCCTCTCCGCAAGTCCTTCCCTCAGGTAGGAGAAACACGACACCGACAAGTCCGCACCGGTGCTATTTTCAGCATCTGATATGCAAATTTATTAGAAGTTGAAGAGGAAATTAAAGAAATTGTGCACTGGAAATTTTAAATTCATCATCTTGTTTGCCAGTGGAAACTTCATTTATTATTTAGTTGCTGGAAAATAGACTTTAATATTCCTTTTTTTTGCAAACTATTCCTTTCATTGAATTACACAACAGGGGTATCCCATAACCAGCTCATAATCTGTTATAATCAGATGAGTAGAATAATCCTAATCTCTTCTATTCTCAGGCGTCTGCCAACAGTGCTAACAAGGACATGCACGTCCTACAGTGCCACGGGGACGCCGACCCCCTGGTCCCGTTCCTATTTGGCAGCCAGACAGCAGAGAAGATGAAAAGCCTCATCAATCCTGCAAACATCACCTTCAAGTCGTACCGGGGTCTACCTCACAGCGCCTGTCCAGAGGTCAGTGTGGATGTGGTCACGTTTGACACTTGAGCTCCAGTTGTCTCACTACTAGGGATAGATGGATTACTGGCCTGGCCCATTATTGTAGTCAATATTTGGCATTTTTACTGGATGATTATTGATGGATTTAATGCTCTACTTCAGGTCTGATGCAGCCTCCTCTCTGCAAAAGCTGAACAAGAAACACAAGCTGCTGCCACAAATCAGAAAATTCTCTTCTTTTACAGTGTCTAAGGCTATGCTAACGGCTAGCAGCTAAGTTAGCCACAGATTAATCTGAAACAGAGTCTGGAAAACAATAATTAATAATCCTTTAAGATATGAACCTCAGTGGGCAATGCAAGCGGTAGAACAGTGAAACAATGAGAAAATGGAGAAGAACAGGAGACAGAACTGCAGCAGACAAAGTGATCAATCTCAGTCGATTAAACAGGAGAACGTCCTAATTTAATCACTCCTGTCTCTACAGGGTGGGCCATAAGTTTCCACACATCAGAAAAATAAACATTGTGTGTTGGACAACCGTTTTTATTTATATAACGTGCTCTGTATGATTACAATTGTTTCGAAAACACATTATACGTGTTTTCCACTGTTGATGAACTTGCATTAGCACAGTTGAAGTTCTGCTTGTCATGGCGTTGGTGATACCCTCTTTGAGATGATTTATGTCTCGTATCTTCAACTGATACACCATGGCCTTCAAGTGCCCCCAAGGATGGCGTCAAACACATCTTCTAGGGTATCTGAAACATAAAAAATATACATTTTACATTTTCCTATGTATGGAAGCTTATGGCCCACCCTGTATTTTACATGTTTAGTTATTCGTCACCCTTTTTAATGAGGAAGCCCAGGTATAAATGACCAGTTCTCTGCTGCCACATGCTGTTAAAACATTATATTTAATGATTATTGGTTCCAAATATTGGCTATTGGCACTTCTTGATTATCAATAATTGGCATTATCAGCTCTTAAAAAAAACCCCACCCATATCAGTGATTTCTACTTGCTATCTTCGATTTATTTTTGGCCTTCTTTCTGCAGGAAATGGTGGATGTCAAGCGATTCATAGAGAAGCAGCTTCCTCCCATCAGCGACGAATGAACTTGAGAGTGTCCGCTCAGCCGCTCAGCATCAACAGTCCTTCGGGCTCGACTGCAGTGAGACTCCTTGGACTGGAGGACCACAGACTTACTTGACAATAAACCCACGCTGCTACTCATAGATCCAGACAGGACTGGGGCTGCTAACGCGTTCAGCCCCGGGGGAAGCATGAGTGAACCGATGCTGCATCCTGACCTGGAGCCACTCACTCTCAGTGTTACAGTAGAGTAACATTAGTTGCTTGATTGTAAAGCTAATTGCCATTGGGACGAGCCATTTCTTGCAGGAAACGTATGTATTATAATAACTAGGGCTACACATTATGGTTTAATACCTACTGTCTCACAATAAATGGCCTGTTGTTACATGTTTTTTTTTCAATTTAAGTAACTTATGTGGCGTAGTGATGAAATAAGTTGATAAATTAGCTCATTTAAGGCATTTTATCAAGCAAAACCACCAAATATATGTTGCTTCCAGCTTCTTAACTTTAAGTATTTGCTGTTTTTTTTTTTTTTAAATTGAGTGTAAATATAATATTTTGGGTTTGTTGACAGACAAAACAACCAACTAATAGACACGAGTTTGGTATTTTTCAGTATTTTTAACATCTTACAGAGAAAACTGACTCTGAAAAAGGAAATAATTGCTTTCAGCTGCACTAATGAGCAGAATAATTCTCTCAACAAACCTCAAAAGCATTTTCAAACAAAGCACATATGCAGCTTAATATGCAATCCATGCATGAAACATGTCTAACGAGGAATTGTTCGCTTAAGAAAGCATAGAATTTTCTGTGAATGTTCACGACACAGGACAGCAAAAACAACATATGATTGTGCTTTATTTAATTTGTGAGAATTCAAATAGCTATTTCACACAAATTCCTCTTTAAATACACAAATATATCAGTGGTCATGGTCATGTATTCAGTTTCTTTTTCCCTGTCTTCTTGAAATTAAACATATGACTAATAATCACAGTATTGAAACACAACAGACAAGATCTATTTCCGGGAATCAGCTCGTCGAGTTGTAAAAACTGTTATCTTTGAGAAGAGCTGAAAGCACCAACATGTGAAGTCATTGTGGCACCATTCACGTTAGACCAAAGGTGCATTTGTGTGTAGAAGATCTTATTCCAAGGCACTTTCCTTCTTCTTCAGTTACTATTAAATAAAACCTACCCGTTTCTACAAGAACTGAATATGCATTAAGGCTCACGATATACCTAAATACAAATGCAGTCCTCACAGATACATGCTTTCTCTCAATAAACAAGGTAGAAAAGTGCAATGTCAAGCGCTAGGGAATATATAAAAATATAGATATGCTTTTTGAACAAGTAACTGATGCTGGACTAGCATTTGTTCTTGTTTGCTCCGAGGGTTTTGGTAAGCTAACAATGGTAAAATAAACAGCAGTTACAGCTGGATAAAGACCGGTTTAAAGTAGTGTTCATTCTCCTGTCTTGTCTTTCTTTACATAGCAGGACTCCAACATGAACACAGAACTGCTTTGAGTGGGATGCATGCGCCGGAAAGCTAATCGTGTGGCAGTGGGGAGTCTTATGGCTCGGAGGGAGGCTCCTCCAGGCTCTTGAGCAGATCCGTGTACGCCGACGAGTTTATGTAGCGAGGGTACGAGTCTCTCTGCATCAGCGTGTAGATCTGCTGCTGAGCGTCGTCGAACGTGTGCGAGGTCGGCTCCAGCATATTGCGGTTGATCACGTCTCGGACGCGGGAATCCAAGCTGACCTGGGGAGATGGAAGAGATTAAATGTAAGCACAGCCACAGTGATTCATCTACTGGGTTTTCAATAGGACATAAAAGCCGGCGTACACTCCTGATTTCAGCCTGCCTCCTACAAGCCACAATCTTTAAAAAAAAATTGTAGTGGGTAGACTGATTACTCCTGCTTTAGTCACTTTTAGCTCCAAACTAAATGTTTTATGTGTGTTGGTTGTTTTGCCACAACTGCTGAGGGACTGGACCTTAACTGAGCTCAGAGAAGAAACATACAAGCTGGTTTAGAGCAGCAGAAGTAATGAACCCCCAAAAGTGCCTCAAAAAATATAAAAAATGGTTCCTATATCCACTGTGTATAGCACTCTCTGGCAGGAAAGGGTCTTTAAGGAACCATTTTCAAAATAGTTTATGGTGGACCCACCTGCTTCTGCTTTGATAAAAGGGTTTGATAATTGAGTAATTTTTAAGCAAAAAAAAAAAAAAAAGGTCAAATTTCTGCATCTTTTCCATTCTATTGGTCAGACACAACACATTAGAAAGATGCTGGCTTGGGATTTGTGTAATTCTGACAGGCATTTCTCCCAATTTCCTAATGTTTTATAGAACAAATTAAATGACTCTAATGTTGTATCATTACCTAGCACTAAATCAAATAACTACAATAAAAAAAGAGGAACCTTTAGTACTTAAAACCTCATAAGGTACATTTTTAACCTAATTCTCATTAAAAAATTAAATCTAATTAAAGAGTTTTTTCAACTGGTGGCAGTGCTTTGAGGAACCATTGCAGAGCCTTTTTTTTTGAGACTGCCAAAAAATTAGGTGACTATTTTCAGCACACCCACACACTAAAAGAAGCTTATATTAGCCATGATTTGACAAAAAATTGAACTTGGAAAAGGAAAATGATTCATGCTTGTGAGACTGGCTTTTTTCAAATAGCTCAATTGCAAAATAAACTTTGATGTTAAGTTAAATGTTCTTTATCCCTTTTGTGACAAGAGTTAGTAGAGAAGACTGACACCACGCTTACAGCTATACACTAAAAATCAAGCTAAATCCAGAAGACTGTTAGCCTTTTGTTAGCTTAGCTTAGCATATAGCCTGGAGTCAGAGGGAAACAACTAGCTTTGCTGTGTCCAAATTTGAAAAAATACTCAACAAATACTGTACCTCCAGATCTCATTATTAAACAATTTAAAGAATGTGTATTTCATACACAAACTAAAAATGTGGAGGGAAAACATCAAGATGAGATAAGTATTTACATTTACAGTCCAAAACCACCAAAAATATTCACTGTAGTAAATTTAAAGCAGAGAAAATCATCATGTCCTGACATTTGAAAACCTGAAACCAGACCATTGATCCATCATAATTAAGATTGTTCAGTTATTACGGGATTGACCAAACTGCTTTCTTAAAAAAATGATTTTATCTACAACAGACAGACCTTTTGTAATGTGTAATTGTTGTAATGTGTGGTATACTTGGCTTTGTTGTCTCACCTCTTTAGGAGAAAGGATGGAGATGAAGTCCTCGTAAATTTGACGTACTTTCTCCTCCACCACAGTCTTGTTTGTCTCCTTTTTTAACTCCTCACAGGCGAGCCAGAACATCATGTTCTCCTCGCTGAACTCTGTCCTCAGGAACTGCCTGAAGCAGCCTCGCCCGGCTGCACTCTTCATCACCTTTTCAAATGACATTGCCCAGGAGCGAGCGTCTTCCAGAGTGGGCTTCGGGCTTAAAAATAGAAAGAATAGTGGACATACTGGCTCATTTTGGAATCGTCACTGTAATGCCAAAGATTTTGTTTTGCTGAAGTGTTTCTCGGAAGCGTCACGTTACCTTTCTTCACAATTAATGGTTCCCTCTGTCCTGTGCTCGAATGTGGTCCTCTGTATTGTTTCATCTTCACCCCGAACAGTCAAACTTGGAGAAAAAAACACACAGTGAGAAATGTTTTGTTTTGATCGTTGAGCTATTTAAAGAAGCTTGTCAACCGAGTTTGATTTTTCCATCCGGAAACTGGAGCTGAGCATTTAAAATAGCTTTGCAGTCTTTTGATGTAAACTTTTCTTGCTAAAAATACTGCATGAAGGTAGAAAGAAGGAACACTAAAAAATGACAAATGACAAAATCTATAATAAGCTGCATGGCCAAAACATAGATAGATAGATAGATAGATAGACTTTATTGTCTGTCCCAAATGGTGACAGAAATTCTTCTTACAACACATAAATTGTGTTGCCCGATTGCATGGCTTTATTGAAGGATTTTAACAGCGTTCACTGTTGTGGTGTTCTGAAAGGATTCACTCCTATTCAGCCACAAGAGAATTACTGATATTTAGTGATAAGACCGAGCTCTTCTAGGTGTTAAATTGAGTTGAGGTCACGGCTCTGTGCAGACCGGCCAAGTTCTTGTACACCAATCTAGGAAAAATATGTCTTTATGGACCAGACTAAGCGTCCATAAAGACTTTGTTGCCACAAAGTAGTAAACCTAGTGTCTTCATGGGCTCTCGAGGTCAGTCGGAGGGATCACAAAATGATTGAAAACCACAATAAACCATGTAGATTTTTTTTGCAGGTTATGCTTTTTTGCAAAAATGTGGATATTTTCATCCCTCCTGGCCTTTAACATTCCCTCTAGAAGAAGAAGAAGATAAAGAACTGCTGACTTCTAGTGCAGAACTTCTCTTTCTGTATTTTGCAGCACGGTGGAGATTACAGTCTGTTTTCTGTGGCCATATTCCCCAGCTGGTTCACTGGTTGCGATGTGTTTTATGTCAGCCAGCAGTAATGAGAAGGATGCAACCCTAACAATGCAAATGGAGCCCAAGCTACAGCAGCTAGGAGCGTGGCTGAAAGACATACACTGTAATGAGTTACTGTAAAAATACGGCCCAATTCTAACAGTGGTTTATCGTTTTTCTAAAATACTGTTGAAATGGTGAAGTCTGACGCTTTTCTGAGCCAAAATAAGAGTGAAAGTGAAAAGCAATCTGCGGTAAAAACTGATAATGTGAACGGAAAAAAAAAAAAAGATTTGATAAAAAACAACACAAACAAGACATGAAATGACTAAAGCAGACACAGAACACCACAAAATGAGACACTAAAGAATGGTAGTGTCTACAGATACGGACCCGTACCTGTAGCCTGTACCTGTAGCATCAACCCGAAAGAATAATGAGACACAAAGCAACACAAACTAAACACAAAACAACATTATGAGAAAATAAGACACAAAAGAGACAAACTGTTACAATGAAACATGAAGCAGCATAAACAACACACAAAGAAGAGACATAAAATGACACAAAAGAGAGATTAAACAACAAAAAACAGACACAAAACACCCCAAATGAGACACAAAGCAACTAAAATGAAGTACAAAAAATGAACAAAAAATGCCTCAAACGAGACATGAGAAAAATGAGACACAACATGGCAAAAATTAGACACAGAACAACAGAGAGGAGAGACACAAGAAGAAAAAAATACACAAAAGAGACACAGAAGAATTAAACCAAACAACAAAAGCCGGGTACAAGATGTCCCAAATAGGACACAATGATCATCAGCAACTAATAAAAAATGCAGAATTATTAAGATGAGATAAGATAAATTTTACTGACCCCACAATGGGGAACGTTCACCATTCTACAAAAATATGCTGCATTTCTGACAATGCCATATGGAGGAATGAGCAGCGTTGGCGGAGTACTGCTCTCTAGGAGTGGAACATATGTGGCTGCTTTGATATTATGTTATAGCATTAAATGTCCTTTACTTGGAACTATAAACCGTACATAATGATATGTGGACTGGGGTGTACTTTTGGCCATATAGTGTGAATTTAGATAATAAAAAAAGAACTAGCAGATGCAACATTTCTTTATACAATCTAACAGTCAGTCCCACACACTGATTCTCTACATTATATCAGGATCTCTGCGTTGACAGAACTCCTACAGCAGCTTCAGGTGGATCCACTGGGAACGTTTGCGTAAATAGTAAAGTGTGTCAATTGTCCGGCTGCTCCTTAGAGGATCACCTGTGTAATTAAAATGTTCCCAGTACCTTCTGCAGCAGCTGTGGACTAATTAAAGGCGAGTAAGAGTCGACCATTAAAGCTGGTTCATATAGACGAATCGCATTACTCATCCTCAGAGGAGTGAATTAACAGAACAACAGGTTTGTGTCCTCAGAGGAAGTAAATAATTCCAAAACAGGTGAAAACCTCCCGAGGCCTCCGACCAATCAGAGCGCAGCGCAGGTCACATGACCACTGAGTTTCTGTTTTTCTGTGATGATTGTTGGGATGTAAGGAGCTGCTTCTGCTTCTGAACAAACCCTTCAAATATTACTTATAATTCATTCTAGTCCGGAATAAAGCTGAGGCAGTTTGTGGATTCATTGATTTGATATTTTCTGACTGATGTCCCTGCAGATTAAATACCTTTAGATGGACAAAACAAAACATTTCAAGACACACAATGGACTCTGGGAAATTAAATAAATAAAGAAAACCTCTGACTGATTAAATCATTAATTGTTTTTTCACATCCAGAGTAATTTGAACAATTGAACATCCACATATGGACGAACTACAACTTCTGTATTTATTTTTATGTTTCTGCTGATATTTCTTCAACATTGATAATGTCTTTGTTGCTTTAACAATGAATAATGTATTAACCCCTTAGAGTTAGTACAGGACTATGATATCATACTTAATGTATCATGAATTATAAAACACAACAGTCTATGCAATGTTACTTACAGGACTGAAAATTAAAACCCGAATATGCATTTTTTCTGTGTTAGGCATCAGAAATATATATTAATTTTCATCTTACACTTATCAGTTACATCTCCTTCAATGTATTCCATGTATCTTTCCCACTTTTCCCCTGATTATGTACACACGTGGACAAAATTGTTGGTACCCCTCAGTTAAAGAAGGAAAAACCCACAATTCTCACTGAAATCACTTGAAACTCACAAAAGTAACAATAAATAAAAATTTATTGAAAATTAAATAATCAAAAACAGCCATTACTTTTGAATTGTTGATTAACATAATTATTTAAAAAAACAAACTAATGAAACAGGCCTGGACAAAAATGATGGTACCTCTATAAAAGATTGAAAACTATTTGACCAGAGTGACATGATTAACTCAGGTGTGTCATTTAATTGACATCACAGGTGTTTCCAAACTCATAATCAGTCAGTCTGTCTATTTAAAGGGAGACAAGTAGTCACCCTGCTGTTTGGTGAAAAGGTGTGTACCACACTGAACATGGACAACAGAAAGCGAAGGCGAGAATTGTCCCAGGACATCCGAAAAAAAATTATAGACAAACATCTTAAAGGTAAAGGCTATAAGACCATCTCTAAACAGCTTGAAGTTCCTGTGACAACAGTGGCTCATATTATTCAGAAGTTCAAGACCCACGGGACAGTAGCCAACCTCCCTGGACGTGGCCGCAAGAGGAAAATTGATGACAAATTGAAGAGACGGATCGCTGGAATTGTATCCAAAGAGCCCAGAGCAACCTCCAAAGAAATTAAAGGTGAACTCCAAGGCCAAGGTACATCAGTGTCAGATCGCACCATTCGTCGTTGTTTGAGCCAAAGTGGACTTCATGGGAGACGACCAAGAAGGACACCACTGCTGAAAAAAAACTCATAAAAAAGCGAGACTGGAATTTGCAAAAATGCATGTTGACAAGCCACAAAGCTTCTGGGAGAATGTCCTTTGGACAGATGAGACCAAACTGGAGCTTTTTGGTAAGGCACATCAACTCTATGTTCATAGACTCAAAAACCAAGCATACGAAGAAAAGAACACTGTCCCTACGGTGAAACATGGAGGAGGCTCAGTAATGTTTTGGGGCTGCTTTGCTGCATCTGGCACAGGGTGTCTTGAAAGTGTGCAAGGTACGATGAAATCTGAAGACTATCAAGGCATTCTGGAGAGAAATGTGCTGCCTAGTGTCAGAAAGCTTGGTCTCAGTCGCAGGTCATGGGTCTTCCAACAGGACAACGATCCAAAACACACAGCCAAAAACACCCAAGAATGGCTGAGAGAAAAGCGTTGGACTATTCTAAAGTGGCCTTCTATGAGCCCAGATCTGAATCCCATTGAACATATGTGGAAGGAGCTGAAACATGCCATTTGGAGAAGACACCCATCAAACCTGAGACAACTGGAGCTGTTTGCTCATGAGGAGTGGGCCAAAATACCTGTTGACAGCTGCAGAACGCTCATTGACAAATACAGAAATCGTTTAATTGCAGTGATTGCCTCAAAAGGTTGTGCAACAAAACATTAAGTTATGGGTACCATCATTTTTGTCCAGGCCTGTTTCATTAGTTTGTTTTTTTAAATAATTATGTTAATCAGCAATTCAAAAGTGATGGCTGTTTTTGATTATTTAATTTTCAATAAATTTTTATTTATTGTTACTTTTGTGAGTTTCAAGTGATTTCAGTGAGAATTGTGGGTTTTTCCTTCTTTAACTGAGGGGTACCAACAATTTTGTCCACGTGTGTAACAGAAAATGCATTAATTTCAACTTATCTTTGCAAAAACATGTGCACCAGAAGCACATTTTCATCAATTTTTCCATCTATTTCCTATCATGTCTTCCATATTACTCCTTCATTTTAGCATTTTTAACGTACCGCTCTGTTCTTTTTACCAGTATTAATCCAGCTGTTGTGCATGTATGGCAGGCTATTCATGGATATTGTCTCACTGTTACTGTGAACATGTTTCCCTTCGTCATTTTCAGGCTTCACTGGTTTCCACTCAGCAGATACAGATTCAATACTCCAGGTTGTTGCTGTATGCCTGTGAGTGTGCTGCATTCATTTATATATTCTCATTTCAGATTTTCTTGCTAGCTTTTGCAGCCTGTCAATAAAAAACGACTTGCATGCATGCGTTGGAAACTGCACCACATTCCACTGCAGGTAACTGATGCATAACAACATGTGAGCCATGCAAACGGAAGGAATTTGATTCAGCCATCAGAGGGATTCTTCAGCAGCGATGGAGTTTGTGGTCCTCCTCATACTGCAATGTGGTTTTTTTTTTTTAATCCCAGTGGAAAATCACAGCTTGAGCAAAGACGTAGCTGCAGATTTTTCTGCATTTGCACCTTCCAAACCATCATTTTCACCCTAGGATGTATGAATGTGTGTGGATCTGGAGTGTGAGGGGGGGGATCAGTGTCTTTACCAGGAGCAGCTACAGCAGCAGCACCAGCAGAAGCAGCAGGCGTTCGAGGCGTTGGTGGGGGTGTTTCCCATTCTGTGGCGTGCTTGGAGGACACTGGCAGCTGCTTCCTGATGAACCTGCATCTGTCTCTTGCGCATCTCCACCCGCTCTGAGCCCATGGACTGCAAAAGGGAGGAAGAAGGAGAAGAAGCAGTGAGATAGGAGGAGGAAGGAGGAGGAGGAGGAGGTTTCACTGGAAGATTATTACCGCATTAGGAGGGGAGCATCACACATAAACAACACAATCAGAGAAATCACAGGAGATTAAAGATCTGACACATCCAAGGAGGCCTGAGAGGAAGAAAATGAATCAAAACCTCCCTTAATCTCCCACTTAAATGAGTATATATTACATTTGCTGCATAAAACTGAGCATATCTTGGGGAATGCAGGGCCACTCCAAGGGGTCAACTTCTGCTCTGTGCAACATCTGGATCCACCAACAAGCAGCCCCACATATCTCAATGCAAACATCTGGAGCATCCAACTGGTCTGTCGGATCAAAAAGCAAAGGTGATGAGCAGCGAACCCCCTCCACATCTCCTCTATTCTCATCTCCTCTGCTGTCTGAGCGGTAATGATAGCGACAAGGCGTTACTCTTGGACGGCTGCAGATCGCATCCATCAGTCGCATCCTTCGGGAGGAAACACGCACACAGGATGGTCGAAAAGCCCGAAGCGAATTTTGCAGCAATTTATAGCAACATGATGAAATTATTTGATCAGAAAGCCCGATAACGCACCAGATCTCAACCTTATTTTTTTCCCTTTCTTTCTTTTAAAGGCAACAAAACAAGCAGATCTTCACATATTCCCCTTCAGTCTGCGACATTTTCATTTCAGTGCGGCTCATAATACGCACGAAATGTTAAAAAAAAAAAGACGATTTCTGTTTGCTGGAATATCCACATAAAGATGCTCCAGCCTGCCTGGAAGATGAAATTGCCTTATTTCCCCCAAATAAATACGCACAAACGCGAGATGCGATCCAGATTTGAGTGCTTTTAAAAATAAAATCTCCACATAAATGTGTACTCACTGTGTCACCATGAATGCCAGAGTACAGGTGATTTTTTTTTTGGCTCGATCACATCCGTCTGCCTCGACTTGACACAAGCCAGTTGGTTTCCTCTCCGCGCATGCGTCTCCTGCAAGTGTGAAAAGAATTTTCTGCGCCCGAGTATTAACAGCCAGAACACAATGTGCGCTGACTGTGACAGAAATGGCTTCTTCAGGACACTGGCAGACTGATGCACGGCTCACATGAGGGACATTTTGATTTTTTAGAATTGATTAATGATTAATTTAGGGATAAGCTGCATCTTGCTGGTGTGTTATCAATGACTTAATGCAGCTGGAATCATTTCTGTTGAAGTGAAATGTGAGGAAATGTGTAGGAGTCTAGATTTGTGTTGTTTCAGTCAAACCCCATTAGGTGTTATTTACAAAGCTGCATGAAAATAAAAGTGATTTGTGTCTTTTTAGTGCGTCTTTTGCAGCCATTTTGCATCTCTCGTTGTCTTTTTGCACATGCTGTGGCTGTTTTTGTGTCTTTTCATCATTTAGTTTGTCTCATTTTACTCACTTTGTGTCTATTTCTGTGTCCTTTCCCCCTTGATTTGCATCTATGCAGTCATTTTAAGTCTCTTTTTTGTGTTTATTTGCAATTGTTTTTGAGCCTATGTGGCCATTTTGTGTCTCTTTCTGTGTCTTTTTGCAGTTGTTTCATGTTTCTGTATTTATTTTTGCATCTCTTTTTGAAATTTTTACATGTGCTATGGCTTTTTTGTGTCTTTTTTCAGTTTTTGCATCCTTTTCCACTTGATTTGTGCCTATGTGATCATTTTGTGCCTATTTTTTAAAGTTTTTTGCAGTTGTTTTGTGTCTATGTGGTCACTTTTATGGTTGTTTTTGTGTCATTTTCCTCTTGATTTGTGTCTATGTGGTCATTTTGTGTCTCTGCAGTTGCTTTGCATCTCTTTGTGATCATTTTCCAGATGTCTTTTGCAGTTTTTTTGCACCCTTGTTGTCAATTTGTATCTCTTTTTCTGTGATTTTTGCAGTTGTTTTATCTCTATGTGGCCATTTTGAGACTCTTTCTGTGTCTTTTTTGCAGATGTTTCGTGTCTCTATTTATTTTTGTATCTCGTTTTGATATTTTCTACATGCATTGTGGCTGTTTTTGTGTCTTTTCTCCATTTTGTATCATTTTCCCTTTGATTTGTGATTATTTTCTGTCTTTTGTGTGTTTTTTGCAGTTGTTTTGTGCTTATGTGGTCATTTGATGCCTATTTTTTATGTTTTTGCAGTTGTTTTGCGCTTATGTGGTCATTTTATGTCTCTTTTTGTGTTATTTTCCTCTTAATTTGTGTCTATGTGGTCATTTTGTTTCTCTTTCTGTGTCTTTCTACAGTTAGTTTATGTCTCTGTAGTTATTTTGCATCTTTTTTTGATCATTTTTGCATATGGCTTTTGCGGTTGTTTTGCACCCTTGTTGTCATCTTGTGTCTCTTTTTGTGTTTTTTTTGCAATTCTTTTGTCTATGTGGCCATTTTATGCCCCTGTTTGTGTTTCTTGCCAATCTTTTAGCATCTATGTGGTCATTTTGTCTCTTATTGTTTGTTTTGCAGTTGTTTTATGTACATGTTGTCACTTTCTACCTCTTTTTGTGCTTCATTGCAGCTGTTTTGTGTCTCTATGGTGAGTTTATGTCTATTTTTTGCAGTTCTTTTGTATCTACGTGGTCATTTTATGCCTCTTTTGTGTTTTTTCATCCATTTTTGCGTCTATGGGGTCATTTTGTCTCTTTTTGTTTGTTTTAGCAGTTGTTTTATGTCTGTGCTGTCATTTTATGCCTCTTTCTGTGCTTTATTACAGTTATTTTGTGTCTATTTTTGTGTTTTTTGCAGTTCTTTTGTGTCTGTGTGGTCATTGTATGCCTATTGTTGTGTTTTTGCAGCTGTTTTATGTGTCTATAGATATTTTTGCACCTCCTTTTGATCATTTTGTGCATGCTTTTTGTGAATATTTTGCATCCTTGTTGTCATTTTGTGTCTTTTTCGGTGTATATGTGGTCATTTTTTGGTCATAGAGATTCATCAGTATTACTTAATTTATGTCACTGCAAAGCTGTTCCCTCCAAACAGTTAGATGCTGTCTCTAAATAATTTATTCAAACATCTGGGCCTTCAGCATCTGCAGCCTCCCCTCCTCTCCAGTGGAGGCCCAGGGCTGCAGGAGTCCACCAGAGGGCAGCAGTGATCCATTTAAACAGACCTGTCCTGTCAGCTGCCCCCCCATTCTCCTCCCAGGGGACGTGGAAACTAGCTGTGAGCAAGTCAGGGGAACTAAAACTTGATTAAATGACTGTTGAGCAAACACAGACTGTCATGACCTTCAGTATTCAGCCGTATGCAGAGAGAACAGGCAGCTGGCCTCATGCAGCGCTGCAGCCACGGTTTTAGAAACATCTTCCTCATTGGAGCCAAATCCACTCCGATTAGACATTTCTGACTTTAAAATGTTATGTCACACCTACTCTATTTAACCATCCAATTATATTTATTGACAGTAATTGAGAAGCTGTGTAGCTGGAAGTTAACATACTACTTTGTTATTGCTTTCCACTGTCAAAAGCTGCATTTATTATGTCTTTTGTTTATTTTTCTGCGCAATAACTGACACAAAAATTCTTTAGGGATTAATGCAGTTTTATCTTGTCACATTCACTGCTTAAATTAGTAATTGTACTTGAGTAGTACAGTTTGATGTGTCCATTTCAGAAGGATATTACGCATTTTTACTGCACTGAATTTGTTTGACAGCTGAAATTGGTAGTTGCCAATAAGCTACACCTAAAAAACACAATAAAATCCAGGCATTGTTGACCATTTGCTATCAATTTAGATGTGTGTCGGTTGTTTGCAGATACACCTGTAACAACCTGCAAAATGCAGACAGTTAAAAGAAATGTGTTTTGCAATATGTATAAGTAGTGAGAACTACGTTGCCCACAATTCTTTTCTTGTATAATGTTTTATTTACTCCGCTAATGTATTTTGAAGGTGTTTGAGTGATGTATATATAAACCAATAGGGTTTTCAGTAAAGCTACACTCTTAGCCAATCAGAACACTTCTTATTGGCGCGTGGGAGAAACGGGAATAGAAAACGGCTTGATGTGTGGGTGAGTTGGAGAAAAGTACACATGGGATTGAAGAGAACAGCAGAGGACTAGCAGGGAAAACCAATTTTAATGTCGAGGTGATTCAAGTTTTAGACCTGCATACTTTAATTATTGGTACAACTATTATTTAACAGATTTCTGTCTCGTGAAACTTGCAATTTAGCGACTCACTATACCGAAGTTCAAAGTGAAGTGCAGTTAGGCTAGCTGCGGTTGTTGTTTTTTTACTAGCTTGAAAAAGTCTAGGCGTGGATTCAAATGTGGAAATTTAAGCACGCATTGATATCAGAGACAATTAGTTATGAACACCAGCCGCCACTTTCACTGAAGACGATCGGGAGAGTTGAGGACTTCGCTAGAGGACCGTGCATGCTAATTAGCATGTTGCTACTGCTGTGATGAAGGGCCCTCCGCTGAACCTGCTGGACCCACGGACGACACCTGTTGCATCTCGCCTGCTGCTGCTGCTTCTGCTTCATCTACACCGTAAACTCTTCAGACCTGCTTTGTATCTGCATCTGGGATTTGTGAGTAAGAGGAGCCTTTTCCCATGAGACAAATAGAGTTGTTTTTCCCATTAATATATCGAAGGAGTGTTTGTTTTTATTTGTGCACCAACTAAAGAGTCCCAACCATAAACAAAGCCCAAGCGTTTGGTAACATTGGGAACACACACACACACACACACACACACACACACACACACACACACACACACACACACACACACACACACACACACAACTGAACTTTGAAAACTATTTAAACTGACTGTACATACACACAATATTGAACATTGAAAACTGTTGAAACTGTGGCTGCATAATCAGCTGCCTTTGTTAAAGGTATAAATTGATGTGCTGAACATTAAATGTGTTATTGTTAAATATGTTATTTGGTTGACCTGCATATTTCATGTTACTGGAGTTTAGTATCATTTTAGACATTTATTTTTTGTTTCCTGGGGAAATACAGTTGCAGCTCAGATTTGTGAGTTAAGTAGTTCCACAGTGGAGACACTGTGCTGTTATTGTTCTTTGTAAATTTTGCCTGTTATAATACCACCTGATAATTAATACTTCCATGCTTCGATCTTACTTAGATTCTGAGTGCATGAGTTCTGATTTAGAGTACTTGAGTTTTACACTGAAATAAAGGATCTCATGGGAGTTGCAGCTGATTTCTAAATATTGAGTGTAACACTATTTGCTCATAAAGCCTCAAAATTTCCAGAAGGAATAAGAAGGAAACAATCTCTGTCTCCAGTTGTAGCTGCAGCCTTCTCCTCTTCAAACTTGCCAATTAAAAAGGTCAGATTTATCCGGATGCTGCCTCAGACCGACGTCGGCCTTTCATGAATATGCACTTTCAGTTTTGTAGCGCTGCAGGACAGAATCCATACCGCATGTTTGACCAGCCACAATTAGCGTGTGCTATCTTCTAAACACGCACAGACGAGGAAAGCCGTAATCACACCTAATACATTTTCTGATTCCCGCTTTCCGGCGTCATTGTGCGGCACACAGTGTGGAATGAGATTATCCACTTCAGCTGAAGTTGCAAACACAACAGTGGAAATATGCTAAGTGGTGATTGCAGCAGAGGCATCCCTTCTCCACTTTGTATGTGTGGCGCGGCGATAAAAACAAATTCAATACGCGCAAGTCTCTCCCTGTAAGCTTCATAATAAATCATGCATCTTGGAGCTGTAGTAATCTTTGAGAGGAATTGCCTCTTAAATGACCCTGCTCTCTGGTGAGATAACTGCTACCGTGATCTACAGCTGCAAATATGAGCACACGTGTGGCTCGTTTCATCCCTCCACATGGATGTGAGCACCTATAAATGTAGCTCCGCCGGACGAGTGTTACTTTTAAATTCAATATGGTTTCAGTTTCAGAGCTCGTAGCCTTGTACAAAAAAAAGATGAAGCCTTCCAAAAGCACATCCAGTAAATCAGCCACCCTGCAGTCTGCTCAGGCAGCTTCCAGCAGAGTGAAATACTCTGAATGTGCAGTTATTATGCTTCACATTTCACCAGTCTGCAGCTCCATTCACTACAAGTTATTAGTCCTACTTTGGCAGCGGGTAAAAATCTTTTAACGACTTGCGGCTCAAATGTAATTGTTTTCCACTCATTCCTTTGCTCTGTAATTTAAAGTCCGGTTACACACTTGGAGCTCCTCACCAGAGTTTATCTCAGAGCTGCAGAGGTTTCCGCTGCAATGACTCCTCCTCTTGTTTTATCTGGCTCTTTAACACTTTTCTCACTGCCCCATGGCTTCACTGACCATGCAGGTCTGCTGTATATCTGAGGGAGACGCAGGCAGAAATCACCTGAAGGCTGCTGCAGGGTTTTCTGCTCCACAACACTCTGGATGTGTGTGCAGGTAAATCTAATCCTCTGCTGACAGATGTGCTTTCATTTAGGGACTGTAGGTAAAAGTAGAAATAACAGATTCACAAATGAGTAAGAAAAAACACGTATTCTGCAGAATGTCACATTTCAGAATAATATATTTAATTTGATTATGGATGTATTACCGTGTGAATCTCTTTAATGATGCATCTGTGAAAGGTGAAATTAATTAGAATCACTTTGCTGTGTATGAAAATGCAATAATGAAGAGTAACCAACTCATAAAAATACAGTAATCTTTCACATTTAAACCACGTTTTCTTGCCCTAATTCACATAAGAGCATGGAAACTATAATATAAAATAAACTGCATTTTGACAGATTGCCACTGCTTATAGATATTATACGCTAATGAAACCCATTAATTACATTTTTATTGTGAAATCCTATCTAATGAAACCACATAACTCTCATTAATCAAATAAATCTATGTGAAATTATAGAACCTAAATTTTAGAAGATATTTCTAATATTAACCCTTTTTTAAAAAAACACTTAATTCAAACTTTTAATTTAACTTTTTCGTACATTACTTTGTTCTTTTATCCGTGTTATTTTAAAAAAAAAAGGTTTAACACAACCGCTGTCGCTATGTGTTCTTATAAAGTTTTTATTTCGGGCCAAAGTGAGTCAAGACTCCAGTGAGAAAGTGTCATTATTTAATCGTCAAACAGATTGTCTTGATTCAAAACATATTTAGGTTGTATTTACCATTGGCATGTCAATGTGTAGAGTGAAGTATGTGACAGGTTTTTAATTATCTCACGTTAGACATAAATTTACTTTGCTTTTACACATTTTAGACTTTTTATGTGTCGTTTTATGCCATGAAAATAAGGTGTGAAATGCTTAAGAGTGGCGTTAAAGTCAGGAGATTACAAAGCAAAGTGGCTTGGCGTGTTGCATTTTCATGACATCAGATAGAAACATCAAACCAAAGCTGTAAAGTTGTGAACCAAACATCTAAACAAGAAGTTGACACTCATTATGAAGCTCTGAAATAATAAATCTCCGTAACTTCATCGATGTAACCAACCCGTATTTTTAATTGATTTTATGACAAAAATCTATTCTAGTAAGTGTTTATTTGCATGTTATAAGGGCTTAAAACAGGTAAAAGTATGATTCTAAAGAATATTTTGGACCTTAAATCTGGTCTGTGGACTAAAACTTTCCTTCCATGTAAAATAACCAAACCAACCTTCATTCAACATTTGATCAATTTCAGCCTAATTCAAAGTGATTTCCAAAATCAGCTTTTTATAATCAATTGCTATAAAGGCGACCTTATTTTCCATGCTGAACTTCAGTGCACTCAAAGATACACATTTCCCCCTCAGTGTGAATTGCAGCTATTTCCAATTTAACTCCGAGCAAAGTTTCCATACTGGAGGAAATTGGTTTGCGACAGTTTCAACCAGCCACGGGCGACTTCAGGGATCAGAAGAACAGAAGGAACATCCGGCTGCATGGAGCTTAGCGGTGGGGCGTCGTCATTCAGCGAACGCTTCCATTTTGTAAAATGAAGACTTCAGAAGTGCTTTAATTTGTTTTCCTTCGTAGATGTCAGAAGTTTTGTTCGCAGATGTCATTTGGTTTGTTGTTGTGGAAGGAAGCACACTGACAGACACAATGAGCATCATCCATTTGATTCCTGGCAGCAGGGAGGAGGCATCATCATGATGAATATTACCTTTCAGGGAAATGCAGCAGAGTATTGCATCTTTATTCTTTTATTCATGAATTAAAATGTATGTTTGCTGCCCAGATCTGATCCCTATGTGTTGTTTTGGACTGTAATTCTGCAGTAAATGTGACATATTCTTGCTTTTCTTGCGACTCTTAAGTTTGATACATCTGGTTATGGTGGAAAAGCGTTTAGGACACTCAAATGTTACTCTACAGTGAGATTAAACGGTCTGCTTCTGCTAAACAGCCTCCACTCTCTGGTGCAGGTTTTGCATGATTTTGAAACCTGGCTGCAGGGATTTGGACGCTGAGCTCAAGTTATAAAAGTGTCGAATGAGGTCAAGGTCAAGATTCTGTGCAGGTCAGTTACATTCCTCCACACCTACTGACTTTCTAGAATCGTGACATCCAGCCTGCATTTTCCACTGCATCGCCTTTACGACAAACTTAAGCAGTGATGCAGGTCAGCAAGCAAGATGGCAGACGAAAGCTTTTTCATTTTCCTATTCCAGATATTTTCTTCAGTCCAGCCGAGTTAAACGAACCAATTAGAGGCGGTGCACAGATGTACGGAACATGTTTTTCCTTTTGAATAAGATTTGTTTACAGACTTGTTTTAACGAGAGTCAACAAAACGACAAAGCTTCCTCATTCGAGACCCGTGCAGGTACAAATCATGTTTATTTACCATGTTTACATGTCCATATGGGGGTTTGCTTGTATGCTAGAATCTGTATCTTGACTGAAATATGCAGGTCAATGCCATGGTTGAGCGTTTCTTCATTGGAATTGGTAAAAAACACGGATGCTGACTTTTAGAGTTTATGTAGCAAATCTAAAGCAGCAATTCTGTCAACGTGCTGAGTGGAGCTTTTAGAAGTCGTTTCCGGTTTGAACATATTTGGCTGAATTACCCAAATATTACAACTTGTAATTGTGTTGTGTAGAGTAGTTTTGAAGTATGAGTATAGTGTAGATGAGCTGGTGTGCTCGAGCTGCATTCTAGAGTAAACGAGGCAGGAAGGAGAAGAGAAAAGACTTCTAAATATGGAATTTTGATATACAGAAATGAATTTTTAAGGGTTTAATCAACCAAACAAGATACTTTTCTCTCTATATAAATAAAGTTATGCAACACAATGCTGCAGTTTATGTGCACCAGAACATAAGAAAATATATTAACTGAAAAACATTCAGATTATTCTTTCATTATAAGACAAGATTTTTATCACATAAATGAGAATGTTTTGTCTTTATATTTTTATTTTATGGCAAGAAACTGCCGTAGGAAAGAGTTTAGGTCATTTTCTAAATTAGTTTTGAAACCTCTGAAGGGCAGCAAAGTGATTAAAGGAACAAAAAAGTAGTGAACAAATATTTGAATTATATTTAACTTTTTTCTTGCCTTAAAAACGATGCAAATATCAGGATGAAAATTATTCATAATTCAGGTCCACGCTAAGATCCTAACCTGTCGTAAGTGGTCAGGAGGACAGATTTAGCTTCAAACACTGGTCTAGAATAACAATATATCATATAGCATTAAGATTCTCCTTTATCTGATCAAAGGCTGAAAAACAGTAAAGCTAAAAGTACTTGGTTGAGGATACCTGCATCATTTGGCCCTTATATGTATATATGAAGTATTTCTGCCATTTATATTTTCACAAAATAGTGAACAATTCTGGGGGGAGTATAGATCATCTAATGACATGATACAACAATAATTCTAAATAAATGTGATATAATATAGATTCCAAGCTCTGTTTTGTGTCTTTCTTCCCTTTTAGTGCCCTTTCCTGGTCTATGCACTCAGGGACAAAGCACAGCAGAAACGTAGCATAATGTGATCCAGTGCAACAGCCCTGCAGTCAGAGTGCTTTCCCTGGGGAAGGGGCTGTAATGAGAAGCACAGAGAGCAGGTAATGGAGTGACAAGGACCGAGGTGCTTCATATTCTTGCCTCATTCGCCGCCACACGGCAACTCCGTCCACAGAAAGTCCAAAGGCAAACATCGGAACAGCTAGTTTCTGTGTTTTTCTTCCTGAGAAACTCAAATCATTTGTGGTTTCTTATTTAAAAACACAGATATGTCATGAATAAATGAAGTTACACATCCTCCGCCTGCTATAAGTCTCTCAGTGCTCATACATCCTGAACAGAAGTCTGCAGTGACACCATACATCTTGATGCTTCTCTGCACAGCCAGTCAGGTCTGCTCAGGCTGTTTTTTTTTTAACATCCGTCTGGAAACCCGTTAAGGTTTAATGTTCTGCCACCTCTATTACTCTGTTTCAAGGCTTACCTCCCCCGCCGCGAACAGTGACTTGAAAAATACTGCAACTAATTAGAGTTCTCTCAGGAATAAAATGAAGGTTGAGAGAAATGGAATATGTTCCTCCAAAATAATTGGAGCGAGACAGTGATGGCTTGCTGATATAGAGCTGCAGCGAGGCAGTAAAACACAAACCCAGTCTCTGTCCTTTCACACCTTTCATGCCAGCTGGCCTTGTATTTTCAGATTTGTCAAAGATCTATCTTTACCCTTCATTACTGGAGATAGATATACTACTGTAGATGCAGAGCAGCCTCCTCTATCATGAGTGTGTGCGACTCGACCTTTGTTTCTTTGGCAGCGATATTGTGAGCTATACTTCTCTGAAAGTTTCAAATACACTCTTGCACACTGAAGATGAAAGTCTGGCACTGAGACACTGGGAATAAATGTAATTTTGCAAGTCAGACAGTGTGCATCCATCTCATCTATCTCTTACAAACTTGTCTCATAAAAAAGATGTGCAAAGAGTTTCTTTGTCTTGAGCTATAACTCCCAACAAAGGCAAAAAGCAGTGGAGTTTAGGAACAACAGTACAAAGCTTTCAGAAAAGATAACAAACTGGATCAAATAGAAAGATTAAAATGACTTTCATTTTATGCAGTCTTAGGCCACACAAACTGTGTTTAGTCCAAGTTTGATGCGAGAAAAATGTATACAGTGTGTTCTTTTATCTCTCTGAATTGTTTCCTAACTTCGTAGGGACTGTGCATGAAAAATGAACTTATTGTTTATAACTGTTTGTATTGTTTTGTCTGCTGCAGGAGTTCACCCACATTTTCGGGGTTACTTTCCATTTATCGGTGATCAAAATGGATCTACTGAGCCGACTTGAAGGCAAAGGAAGTCACTGTGTATGGTAGTGATATGAACCAATAACAGGCCATTCAATGGTCTGCTAACACCTGTCTAAACTAAAGCCTTGATGCCTTTTAAAGTGGTGAATTGTGTAAACACTCAAACCCTGCATGACTGATTTAAATGTGAAAATTAGCGATAGAGACCACAACCATTCATCTACCAGGCTGTAAACATGTTTATTTCTGCTTCAAAGTTATGCATTTTAACATGGCTGTCTATGGAGATTTATTCACTTTTGTAGTTAGCCTCTAGTGGCCATTTGGAGAAACTGTTCCAGGTTGGTTTAAACATAGTTATGTTGTTTGATTGGTGGGTGTGCATTGTCCTGCAGGTATTTTCAGTAAGTATTGATTGTGATAAGTCACTTCAATCTAATTTCAGGTTGCTTTAAAAAAAAAAAAAAGAACAAGCCATAGCCAATTGGTGAAAATTAGCCTTTATTTTTCATTTTTCTGATGATCAATGAGGAGTGACCGCAATTCTTAGGTGTTAGTCTTGCACTAGTCTTTATATTTAAATCAATAAAATACTGAAAGTTAAAACACATTTAAAGCTTACCAACACCAAACTGCATTAGTCAAAATAGTACTGATTGCTGTACACTGCTAAACTGGTTAGTTTTAGCAAGAGTTAAACTTTCTTTTACTGTGTCATGATTGATTTTTGTCAGGAAGCTGGAGCGCCCTACCTGACCACATGCAGACCTTTTGTGTGGAAAGGTGGACATGAACCATACACCACTTTGTTTGTTAGAAAAATGTATTTGTCTGATTAAAGCAAGTAGCTTGTTAAAGAAAAAAATGTGTGATAGATTTGCAGAAGGTTACAGGGAAAACATGCCTTCAGAGCAGCTCTTTAATTGGTTCCCAGAGCAGGTGGATCTCCTGTAGCTGTGTCCTGATTGGCCAGTTTAAACTGGAAAGCCACGCCCTCTTCCCTATATACCGGGCTTTGCAAAAGTTCTGTTACACGGTTTCATGATCTTTAGAGACGTTTACATGTCGGAGTGAAAAATTCCATTAAAGAAACTGAAAGTTCTACCTTATAGGTAGGTGTCCTAAATACAAATTTTTTTCTCCGGTGAAGTTGTATCAAGATGGAAGTCAAAAGAGTTGAGATATCTGCTCTCCTTCATGCTGGCCACAACAAGTCTGACAGAGCCAAGCAGCTGAACATCAGCCGGATGACCGTCCACAGAGTCGCGGAGAGGCTCAAGAATGATGAAGATCTTTCAGATAATCTTTAAAGAATGGTGAAGACCTGAAAGATCTTCACCATTCTTTAGCCTCTCCGTGACTCTGTGGACGGTCATCCGGCTGATGTTCAGCATGAAGGAGAGCAGATGTCTCAACTCTTTTGACTTCCATCTTGATACAACTTCACCGGAGAAAAAAGTTTGTATTAAGGACACCTGCCTATAAGGTAGAACTTTCAGTTTATTTAATGGAATTTTTCACTCCGACATGTAAACGTCTCTAAAGATCATGAAACCGAGTGTAACAGAACTTTTGCAAAGCCCGGTATGTATGGGTGTTCTGGGAGAGAATTGAGGGAATGTTTTGTTCAGAAGGCAGCATTGCTGAGTGCTGAATGCAAGCTATGAAAGTTGCTTTGTAAGTTTTCTTTCTCTTGCTATTTATTTGCTTCTTTTTCATCCTTCAGGAGATGTGCTGTTTGTTCAAAAATTGCAAACAAACGGCGTCCGATTTTCAAACACATTGTTTGTCCTCCACATGGCTCACAAGCCTTCCTACACCCTTCTAGCAACAATTCTAGCAGCTGTCTCTTTTATTCTGTGGAAAGACGAAGTGAATTACCCAAATTTGCCGTCAAAATGCATATTTTTGATTTGAAGTAAGGGATGTGACCTTTAGCTTTAGAGCTAGCTGTGGCTATCATACCTGCTAGTTAGTGCCTGATATAGCAGGGTTCTCGCCAGCGCATTTCAGTGTAACGGCCCGTTACGCTCAGTTTAAAAGATTACACTGTGATTAGGGCCGCGACGCCAGCGCATTTCAAAGATTACGCTGTTGTTATGAGTGTGTGTGGCTCCGTCATGAGAGAGGGAGAGAGAGCAGCGTGTGTGTGTGATGGGGGGGAGCGAGCGAGTGAGACAGACGGGCAGTCGGAGGAAGAGAGAAGGTGAGTAGTTGCTGGTTGGCGGTACTGTGCGGTTCAGCCACTGTTTATAGACAATAAAGGCTGCAGTGTTCTTCGATACGGCAGGGCTCCTGTGTCTTTACCTCTACGGCTGCTGATGAAGTGAAGGGGGTTAACCCCGGGCTTCCTAACCACGGTCGGGGGCCGAACAGGAAGGGTTAACACTGTGATTAGGGCCGCTGCGCTGTTATTTTGACAGAGAACGCCATGTGCGTTTGTTTTTATCAACTGGGTGCCTATCTAGATTAATTTATGTCTCCCCACCTCAGCCGTACTTTCCTGTCGATTGACCCGTTCCCGTCTATTGCGCATGCGCGTGCAGGAGGCCCTGCCGTTACGCTGAAAAAATTCCTGGCGAGAACCCTGTATAGGCCTACCGCTACAACTTTTTATGTGGCTGTTTCTGTACAAGCACACATTTCTAAACCAGACTTTGTTTATTTCAGCACATTTTGTCATTAGCATTGTACATTTATAGATCATGATGTGTTTCATCTGCCAGATATGCAGCTACTGCTCTGTGCTTCACATGGAAATAATGTGTACCTTTTTCTCTTCATCTGTTTTCTTCTGTAGTGCTGGGAACAAAGACTGCTCCTACCGCTCTTCTGATCCTTTATTCTCCTGCCTGGAAAACTGCCTCGTTGCCTCATCGTGAGTGCCCACATCACAGCAGGTAATTCACAGCCAACACCGTCGGCATTTTCCTTGTATTTTCAGCCGTTTGTTGATGACAGAAGGAGCAGAGGGACTCTGGGTGGCAGATACTTGCCCACACACATACAACGGGTCATTTACTCCTCGGTGGCCCATAATCTTAACATCACAACAGGAATGTCTGTAAAGTTACAAAAGCAGCTTTTTTATATAATTTTTTAAAGAAGCATTTGCTGATTCTGTAACTCCCTTTGAGTGTCACCAATGAAAATGGCACAAATTACATTTCAGTTTTACAGCTCCCCAAAGCAAAAGGATTACTCCTGCTGCTGAGGTTTAAATCAATCTTCCCCCTTTAACTTTCCTCAAGAAGTAGAAGAGGTAAACTCTAAAGAGAGATTCAAAGCAAGAGGCTGTGTTTTGCGATGACCCAGGGATGCAACTTAATGTTTCACTTCAAAGCTTTTCACGTCTTTTTTTTTTTTTTTTTTTTGCATGCAGAAGTCAGGTGTCATGATTGTTTGTGTTTAAATCCCCCACACTGAGTCAGAGCGACTCATATTCAGTGTAGAAGATCTTTTTTTTTTTTGAAAATTTGACTGAAACCGGCTGTATCTTTCTTGAAGCTTTGCTCCTTTAGTTCCAGAACTTTAAGGTCTTAAATGTTTAAATGTCATCTGAGAGTTTTTGTGATTAATAGCCATTTTAAAAACTCTCTATCTGCATTTACTGCATGCACGCGCTGTAATTTCAGTTGACAGATGAAAAAATAGGTCTAAAATGTTTTTCTTCTCTGGAGATGATGACGATTTAGTTAGTTAAGCTTTATTTGTTGGGAGGTTTTATGCAGATCCACCAGCAAATATTCAATAGTACAACAGGACCGATGACTCATACACAGAGAGATACACAAATTAAGAAATATATTTCTATAACTGTAACCCGAATGAAAAGCTTACTTTAAACCACAGTATGATCTTTCTCTGCAGTTGTTTTGTAAATATAACACTATAGCGTGAACTATAGCAAAGTATATCTGTGGCGTATCACTTCCTGATTCCCATACGAGGTGGTAGGAGAGGTTACCTATACGGTCGTTGAGGCTGGAAGTTGCTTTTTCTACAGTCCTCTGGTCTTTGTTCAGTTGAATAACCTTGTGATTGAGCTCAGAGTGAAAGCCTTGTGTATGCTGAAGACATTTAAGGGGAATCAATGACCTCGAGATGAGTCAGAGCTGGAGACCAGCGCGAGAAATAAATGCACTTGGAATTGTTTCAAGTAGACTCTTCAGACTGTTTTTCTTTTTTGTTGGAATTCAGGTTAAAAAGGTCACTCGTTTTGCGTTGGTAGTTGGTCTTCCAATTAGCTCTATTCAAAGCCCCAAGATGAACATGAACTGCTTTACAACCCCATGTTTCATATCTGTAAAGTACATGAATGCAGAAGCCCCTGTAGCAGCCTGCCTGTCTATTACTGAAGGTGTGAAAAAGATAAGACAAGTACACAAGTTTGCTATTACACAAGATGTTTTTTTTTAATGTTCAAACACAGCTGTGAAAACTGATGGAAAAGGTCAAAGGCAGTGTATCTCACCGCTGAGGAACACAAAGAGAAGTTAGTTGGTGTTTAATTAGTACAAGCAAGATAAGCAGATAAACAAAAGAGAAGTGTACTCATTGTAAAACGGATGAGGTGATTTTTTTTAAATTAAAGAAAGCAGCCAAGATTTCTGCCTACAGAGTGACGGGTTCCAAACTCTTCTCGTTGTTGCAACATGTGCAGCGTGATAACGCACAACATAACATTTTGCCCAGAGAAATACTGCAGTCATGTCCAAAAAATACGTGTCTGCTCCAACCAAACCAGAGAAAGTAGCTTTGTCCCCAGTGATGACTGTTTTTAAACCGCTATGAGTAGAAATCTGTCAGCAATGATTGTCTGATCTTACAAGAATGTAGGTTTTTATGTATGAAGGATGATTATGGGCAAAAAGATACATGTTTTTTTTTTTATATATAAAGACTTAGTTTTGTTGCACTATAGCAGGGTTTCCCCCAGAAAACTTGCTAAGCCTGGTGGTTGGGCTACTAGAGAAGCCCACTGTGTTTATGTAAAAAAAAAAAAAAGTTAAAAGTTGACAGAAATTTTGAAATTATGACTATTTTGTGTTATTGTAAGCCATTTATTAACAATACTTAAATATAGTCTTACAAAAAGGCACAATCTTAAAATACAGTTTTAACAAACACAAAAAAAATACAATTAAAATAAATAATATCAATTGTTTTCACTTAAGTTAAATCCTAGTGAGTCTTAAAACAAGCCATTGCTGTTCACATTTAAAAGTAAAATAAATTAACATAAATAAAAAGTGCAAACATGACCAAGGGGTAAAAACAGGGAACTCAGAGGCTGAAGAGGTATAGGCTGGACTGTGTGACCTCGTCTACTTTTTGCTGCACATGGTGCAGGTTGGATCAGTGCAAGTAATCTGTCTGGGCTTTTCAAATAACTCTTCCAGAGCCTTATTGTAGTCAAGCTCAGACACAGAGGGACCATTTATTTTGATGCGGAGGCAGGCAGTTAGGCGTTTCCCCTGCAGCCTGTTCCTGAGGTCTGTCTTGATCTATTGAAAAATAATCACATAACTGACATTAAACAAATGTGTACCTACTTAAACTGCTAGCAAAAAGGTGAAAAAATACTCACCCTGTTCATAGCAGAGAAATCTCTCTCACAGTTGACACTTGACACAGGAATTGTCAGTGCAATGGCAGAGAGCTGGGCCAGGTTTGGGTACAGGAGCTTCAGCTCATCAAAGTCAGAGGCCAGCTCCTGCATTACCTCCAGCTGTGACTTATCTAGTGCTGAATGTAATAGCAAAATTTGCTAAACCAGCTTGAAATTAGCGAGCATAATATTGTTAATATTTTAATATAGTACAAAACATGCTTACCATACTTGGTTTTGTAGAGCCATCCGCTAAATTTAGGGACAGCTAACCATTTTGGATTAAATCCGCTAGTTCCATGTTTACCTTCGTGGGTTGCAGAAGGCTGCTCTGACGACGTGCTAACATCCGTGCTAACTCGCACCGGCTCTGCCTCATCATTGAGCCGCGGCTTGGTCGGCTCACCGTGTACGCACCCCCCTTGGCCTGGGGGTGAACAAGCAGCCTCATCGTCTCCTCCTGTGCTCCTCCGACTTCGGAAAAAGAAAGTGTCCAACGTTTTTTGACCCTTTCTCCGTGACATGTCACGTAAAAGTTGTTAGCGTGCAGACAGGTAAAGACAGGCAGTGGTTTACAATAAATAAACAAGCAACGCTTAGCCTGGCGGGGGGGGGCAAGAAAAGCCTGGCGGCCTGCCAGGCCTATAAAGCACTGAGGGAAACCCTGCTATAGGAATAAGGACTTGCAGGTTCAAGTGTCACATTTACATTCACAAATCAGGCATGTAAAGTTCTTAACAAAAATTGACTTACACTTGTAAAGGTCATGTATATCATGGCAGTCTTGAGTTTCCAGTGTCCTCTGTAATTTTCTATGATGGGATTCTTTAAACCCATGCTCCATTGTCACAAAAAACAATGTATTATGGTTCTTGTATGCATTTATTTGAAGTCTGCTGGGTCGAAAGTATACATACAGAAATGCTAATGTTTGATTAAATGTCCCTTGGCCTTTCTTTGACCTTAACCAACCTTTTGTGCTTCTGGTTGCATCTTTGACACCATTTCTTGACAGAATTGCTGCTGTAGAGGCTAAGACAATGCTTGGAGCCACTGAGACGCTTCACCAGGACTTAAATAATTGATGAGCCGACAAACATTACCGAATCTGGTGAAGAGAGGCCCGAGACAACAGCTTGCCTTTCAGTAATCTGTGCATTTATTGCTCCAAGGCTAGTGTAACCCGACATTCATCTCAAACAATTCATGACCGGCTTCTTCGGTAGTCAAAACTGTTTTACCGTCTCACTCTTTGAAATACTTAGAAATTCAAAATTTAGTGTTATTGAATGATGTAAGACTTTTTGTTTGTTTTTTTTACTTTTGTGACATTTTTCAAAATGTTTAATTTTCATGTTGAAATTCAACATCAGTAAAGTTACCATATATGGTTCCTTGCCTGTTAGTGGTTAAAAAAAATTTCAAATTCAAAAAAATGTATATATCCTAACTTAGCACAGCTACTCAACCATAAAATGTTAAGTTTCGACCGCAAATATTTCAGGGCAAAGTGGCAAGTCCATATTTTTCCAACGTCGCAGAAAAGAGTAAGTTTGGTACTTCTCAGACCTCTGCTGATTGGTCAAATGACACAATGTAGTGTGCTGTAACGTAGTGGGATCTTCGCTGATTGATTGAGTGAAAACCACATGCTTCTCGACCTCACTGACGATATTTCTGATCCAGCAGACTTTGTCCTGTTTACAAAAGACCTGCAATAAATATAGTAATTGAGCAGAAAGAGTTCTAGGAGTCACTGGAAACTCAAGACTGCCATGATGTACTTGGTCTTTACAAATGTATGCAAACCTTTGTTCACAACTTTGCGTAAGACGTCACCATCTTCTTCACTTCATCACATTTTCTCTGTCAAGTTTTTTTTTTATTTTTTATGAAGCCTGACTCACAAATGTGCCTCTGTGAGTTTTTGTTTCTGCAGTGTTTACAGTCAGTCTACAGCAGGCATCATGCTCTATCCAGACCCTTGAGTTGGATGGACAAAAAACACCCACAAAAATGTTTAACTGGGAAAAAACTGAACAAACCCTCAGAATCATAAATTATTAATTTTAGTCTGCACAGTGGATTTGAGATAGACATGCTGCGATTTCCAGGTGCCTCTAAAAACATCTGAGCCTCACAACCTCCTCTCCATCACGAAAGAAGACAAACTACACAAGAGGCAAATGTCAGAGACAGACAAGAATAACAAAAATACAGGAAGAGACAAGAAAATAAACATAAAATACGAGAAAGAAATGACCAGGAAGGGTTCCAGATTCGTCTTATACGTACAACTTTCTTTTTTGGTTGTTTAAATTTAAAATAACGCTAAAAAAAAATGTAATTCCTTATTAGCTTTGAGAAACTTCTGCTATTCTAGAAATGCAACCTTTGAACTGATTATTCTTTTGTGTGGTTGTATTAATGGCAGTCTCAACAACTGATTTACAGCCTGCGATGAAATTTTGCAAAGCAATTCTCGTTCCCCAATGACTCCCTAATGAAAGTGTCTCAAATGCTCGCTGCTTTTAACAATCCTCTAAACACAATAGCAAATGAGAGCGATGAGTCAAATCTCGCAGTAATAATTCATCACACCTGGGAGAGTCTGAGGAGCCGTCAGAGCAGATCTGATCTGATGACTGTCTGTTTTACTGGACACCTGTTAGGACTGAGTGCACACCGGCTAAAAATACTGCCACAGCCAGTGGCGTATTTGTCCCCGACTTCAAATTATTGTATCCACTCAGATTTTTACTGCTCTGGTTTTTAATGTGAGCTATAAAAACACAAGAGGAGAACAATCTGCCCTAATAAGGCTGGTTTTATACAGCATCCTTGGAGAAATACACTGTGCGTGTTGTCTCTAAAAGCG